>NC_056746.1:143102099-143277099 GCF_019279795.1 Protopterus annectens
CAGGCGGGGAAATGAGGCATCATTTACTACAACCACCTCCTCACCCTCTTCTGCCACTCGAAGATCTGCAGGCCGAAGAGTTCTGGATACCTCAGATGGCTTATATGATGACCTGGATAGACACGATGCTGATTATAATGGAACAAAATGCAGTGACTAAATTGCAACGCTACATGAAATGCCTGATATTTAACGCAACTTTTTTTCATTCAAAACTGCATTTCTTGCATTGCACACACAAGACAAATGATAAAGCGTAACATTACTACAATGTGTATGCTTTAAAAATGAAAGGCTAATGAAAGCAGAATTCTTCAAGACAGCAGATATCAACTAAAGATACCTGCAAAATAGACAGTTTGAGACGTTACTGAAAATTCTACAAGAAATCAGAAGACATAATGGTTAACAAAAAGTAATAAATGGACATAAACAGTTTAAAGACATGAAGTGTTCTTTGTGTTTCTGTAGACTCTGCTAGGTATGTTGCCTAGCTGTGCCTATTGTAGGATGAGTTACACAGCCAGTGTCTTAGTTATTTAAAACACGCGGCTATACCCTTTCCCAGATGTTACACATAAGATGCACTTTTCACAAAATACTGTCTTTATTTGCTTTGTATTAAAATTAATATTTTTAAAATAATGTATTAGAAATGTTATACCATTTTCTATGCACTTTTTGAGGCTATGGATTAAGCACTTTCACTAATAAAAAAATTAATAAATTATCAAAAAGTAAATGCATTCTTGTGTTTAAATGCTTATTTCTGTTGTAAGACACTGAGGTTTAAAATGTATAACCTTATTATGCCAAACCTTCGTTCTACAAGTACGCAGTTATTATCGCATATAACCTTGCTATGTCTACAGACTAGGTGCTGCTCACAAGTTTATAGAAAAGAATGACACCAAACAATGATTTTCAGCACATTTCAGCAGAGCACGAAATAAGAAATACTTCTCAGAGAAATGTTTTATTATGCCCACAACGCCAAAAGAACAAATAGAAATACTCTTCCAGGTTTTTTTTTTAGTTCTACTGAGCTCTATGACATGAAGTTGGAGACAGATATTGCATGCCTCTGAATTATGAATTTCTTTTGAAAAGGTCTGCACTGTACTCTGGCCTTTGTTTCTCAGATGTAGAAGTATTTGCCCTCTTTCATGAAAAAGGAGGGCACTCTGCTACTACAAACTGACAAAGGTAAGTTACTTAGTAAAGTCAAATAAAGAAATGTTAATGACATGTTTATGCTGATTCATCTGCCACAGTTCTGAAGAAGTCTGGAAATAATTTCACTCATTTCTAACAGAGATAAAAGTCCTTTATACATACAGATAAACTGCATATCTATATAATATTTATGATTCACATACGGGAAATGGAAAACAAGGGATGTGCAATCAGTTTGGAAGAAAATGAGCTAAGAGAAGAGTTGCTTGATTTAATAGACATGGAAAGATATATTAAGATCAGTGAGGGAACTAGACTGCAAAATGCAATAAAACCTCCAAAAAGTCAGAAGTCTGATAAAACAAATGAATGCAGTAATTAGGACTGTCCATAGAGATCGATGCGATATAACAGAAGTAAACAGGATATATTACTGTGCAGCTAAATTAATAACTGATAAAGTTCTACCACAAGATCACAGGGTAGTGAAGGAAAGGAAGGGGAGAAACCGAATACCATCTGTGAAGATTGGGTAGACATGGGTGAAGGCTGCCAGCCTAGCCAAATAGAATTTGATACATAATTCTGGCATTTGTAAATACAAATGTAAAATACAGACTTGTTTCTTAAATGAAAGAAAAATACTGTAAAATGTTGAACTTCAAGATTGTAGCAACATTGTCATCTGCTGTAAGGAAAATTAAGTCAAGCATTTCACATTTCTTCTTTGAAATTAAAATCATATCTTGTATGTTCTTTTGATCTCCAGAGCTCGGAGTCATTATGTCTAGACTAGCACATTCTTTCTATTGTTTTAAGGCTAAAGTTAATGACCAGACTTTTCATGTGGAATATCCTTTATTGCTTTAAGTGTAAAAGAATTTAAATGCAGTTTCTGTGTGGCCTGGGAACCAGGAAAGTGTCAAAATGATGTTATGTGTACATTGGGAAACCTAAGTGTCAAAAAAACATGATGTAATCTGGGAGGGAACAGCAGAAATGTTTGTTAGTGATTTTAAAAACTATTACTCAGAGAGAGACTGTAAGCATTTTGATCTTGGACATCTAACTCAGCACTACCTGTGTTTTAAGTAAGTTATCTTAGAAGTGTGTTTTCTTGCAGCAATAGCTAGGAATTAGAAAAAGATTAGACTGTTTTTCTGTTATGTCAGAACTGTACTATGGAATTATTTTAAGTTTCTGTGTGATCCCTGAACTCTTGAATAGCACTATGGTGTAGTAGTATTGTCTTGTGTTTTTAGTATTTATTAAATATTTTTAAACTCTTTTCAACTGTGGCTTGTTTATGTAGAGATAATTAAGCTCTAGAGTACATTGCATGCTTATAAGTGATCCTGTAATAAGCCCTTCCAATAAGCCTCAAGTCTGTTTACTCACACTTACCACTGGATAATAATATTGCACAGTAATAATTGGACACCCTTTTAAGGGCCTTTGGGTAGCTGATAATTATTAGCTGGTAGTGGCAGGAATTATTACCATATAGCCTGGGTATAGGGGCACAGATGGAGAATCTGTGTCAGTCTTTCCCAGGAGTGTCTGTGAAGTTGTATAAATACTTATCTTAAAAATGTGTGTGTGTGTGTGTCAGCTACTTGGGCAGGGACACAAAGCACTGGTTGTACAGAGAGGGTACTGGAGGTTAGCTTTCCAGCTAGACTGAGATCTGGACCCTATAGCTGTGCCAATGGGAAGTTTTATTGGGGACCTGGGTAGCAAGAGAGTGACCAGCCCTGGACTGACTGTGATCTCTGTGTGCTCTGCACTTTACTGTGTGTATTTGTTATTCTTTCCTCTTCTATGAGATGACCTCTCTGATGTTAGTGGTGAGGATTGAGGCTCCTTGATTGCTGGGCCAGGGCACGTGCGTCACACCATCATGGAAGTATCAAATAGAAAAAACTATAATTAAGGCAAGAAGAATCACTATTAGAAGACTATAGAAGAGGGAATAGATCAACAAAAATACTAAAAAATAGACATGATAAAAGCAATGTGCAGTATTAGAACAGACCAGGATCTAGCATGCACTATCACAAATAAACTAAAAATCTCAGCACAGGCTGAAAAAGTTAGAAGATACACAGATACAATATAAAGGAAAAGTACAAAATAAGCAATTTATTGATGACCCAAAAAAGTTTTATAGAGAACTCGGAAACAAGGTAAAAGGAATTGAAAGACCATCAAAAAAGAGGAAATAGATACATTTTGTAGAAGTCTCTATGAAGATTCTGTGGAACATAACAAAGATGCTAAATGGATAGAAGTAAAAGAAAGAATAAGAAGGTGCAGGATATGAAATGGGATGAGGTAACAGCCACAGAGATTGAAACAAAGTTAAGAAAAGCCTCTAATTGGAAAACCCCAGACCCAGATGCAGTACTTAACTTTTGATTAAAGTATTAACATCTTTGCATGAAGATTTAGCCATGAGTAAGAACTATTTATATGTGTACCCTGAACAGACACCAACCTAGCTAACAACAGGCAAAACAATGCTCCTACTTAAAAGTGAATCTGTAAGCTACCCTAAAAATTATAGACCAATAACTTGCCTTCCGACGACATATAAACTATACATGGGAATTGATGCTGACAGTTTATAGTCATTTACAAGAAAACTCAATTATGGCAGTAGAACAAATGGGCAATAAAAGAAAGTCATATGGAACAAAGGATAATTTGTTGCTAAATAAAGTCATACTGGAGAACTGCAAAAGGGGAAGAATTTAAGTATGGCATGGATTGACTATAAAAAAAAATTTGATAGTATCCCACATTTATGGATAAAAGAGTGTTGAAAAAAGTATAATATACACCATACACTGATCAACTACATTACATTGACCATGGAACAGTGGCAGACCACTTTGCAATTAAGCCATGATAGGAGACAAATTAAAAGGGGGATATTCCAGGGTGATTCCCTGTGACTGTTACTAGTCTGCATTAAGCTGTTTACTTAACAGCTTAGGCCATGGCTACAATTTGGCTCCTAGAAAACAACAAAGTGTAAAGAGGTCTTATCTTCTCTTTGTCGATCATTTAAAACTGTACAGCTCATCAGATGGGGAACTGAAAGCACAGCTGCAGGCTGTCAACATTTTTTCAGATGATATAAGAATGTCATTTCGTCTTGATAAGTGTGCAAAAGCAACCCATAAAGCAGGAAAACATCAGTTTGGGACAAGTATGTAATACAAAAAAACTGGAGCAAGACGGAGTGTATAAATATTTGTGAACTGATGAAGGATCAACAATAAAAAATGAACAAATGTGAATTAAATTTAGTAAGGAATAAGTTTCTGTGTGTGTACTATGCTAATGGCTCTGGAGCCTTTACACGCCTACCCCATAGGATTACCCTGGCATTGTGCCAACCGACCTTAGTTCCCAGTGCTTCTGTTGAGTAGAGCCACTGGAGTGATTCCCAGGGTGAATTTTCTATTTCCCATCCACTTATCAAGATTTCTCTTGAAGAGAGCCAGTGAGGTGCTCTGTTTGACATGTATGAGAAGTCTACTCCATAGCATGGGCAGTCTCTGTTCTGTTGATTGTGGTAATGAGGTTGAGGTCTCTGGAGTGTGCGAGGGATTGGGATTTCTGTAAATGTAGCATTTCTAGCTGAGCTGGGTCAGACATGGCTTTGTAAGTCAAGCAGAGATTGCCTCTAAGTAGGCGATATGAGACAGAGAATAGTTAGAGTTTTTTGAGTCTGTCCATATAGGACATGTGTTTAAGGCCTAGGATCCTCTTTGTGAGGTACTTTTGTGGTCTCTCCCATTGTTGCAGGTGTATAGTGAGGTACATGCTAAATGGGGCATTGTATTTGATGATTCGCCTAATGACGGAAGAGTAGAGGGAGAAAATGACCTCTTTCTTCCTGGATGCAAAACCCTTAGTAATGAAATGTGCCACATAAAAGGACTTTCTGACCACAGTGGCAGTGTGGTGGCCAAAAGAGAGGTTGCTGTCAATGTGTTTTCCCAGATCTCTGTGTTCAGTGGACTACTGAATACTTTACAAGACTTAAATTAATTCTGAAAACAGCGTTGACATCTAGGAACAAAATCCAAGCTATAAACCAATTTGCTCTTCCTGTCCTAACTTACAGTTTTGGAGTGACTGACTAGCCCCAAAATGTGTTGGATAGATTAGAGAGGAAAACAAGAAGGATGGTTCATGCACACCAAATGATTTATAAAAATCAGTGTATGCCAAGATTATATATTCCCCATTCCAAAGGAGGGATGGGCCTCCTTGAAATTGATTACATGTATAGATCTGCAATTGCGGGACTCAGCACATATCTGCTGACCTCACAAAACCCGAATGTAGTGAAAGTTCTGAAACATGGAGAATAAATCTAAGATAACTTCTCTGCTTAATTTAGCAGAAGCATATTGGCGTCAAGCAGGAATGGATATCAAGCCAGAAGTAGATAAAATCTGCAGCGACTGAATGTCCCAAAAAACAAAAAGAAAGAATATAAGGTGAGGGACCAGATGAGAAGGCAAGAAATGTGGAAAAACCACAAGTATAGAAAACTTCTGGAAGAACCTCATGTTGATCAAGAATGAATGCAGGAATGGTTAAGGAGAAGCAAATTCAAACCAAGAGATAAAAGATTAATATCGGTAGCCCAAGAAAGTGGGCTACGTACACAGTGGTTTACAAAGTCCATTGAATATGTGATAGAATATGTGGGAGAAACAGACAACTGTAGGTTTTGTAAAACCGAATTGGAAACAGTCACACACCTGGTTGCTGGTTGTAACATACTAATGGCAGGAGGACTGTATACTGAAAGGCATAATAATGCTGCAAGACTGTTGCACTGGGGATTGTGCAAACACTATGGTATCGAAGCAGCTGAAAAACAGTGGAAACATGAGCTCAAAGCATCATAGAAAATGATAAAGTTTATATCACATGGGATCACCCATTAACAACAGTTCAAAAGCTAGATGCTAGAAAACTGGGATATAATGCTCCAAGAAAAGACGACAAAAGTAGCATTGATCATTGAAATCACTACACCCACTGACTACAGTGTCTTGCGTAGAAAGAGACACAGTCATAAAATATCAGGACCTGCAGGCAGAAATGATAGGAATGTGGAAGAAAGATACCCAGACAGTTCCAATAGTAGTAGGAGCAATGGGTCTTATAAAAAAGAATCTACAATTCTATTTAGGTATGTTACCATTCCATGTAACCCTATACGAATTGCAGGAGGAGTCATTACTGGGCACAATGCAGGTGCTGCAAAGCGCACTTTTGGCTGACATCAAAGATTGGAATGATACTAATTTCATGAACTTTAATCATACTTTGACTTAGGACTGGAGTCCATTCCCATCATAGTATTAGAAAAACAAAAGATTTGAAGAAATAAAAAAGCGAATAAACAAACTGCATACTAGTAATCTATATAATATTTATGATAAAACATACAGATAAACAAACTGAATACCAGTAATCTATATATTTGTGATATAAAGAGGTAATTTTGGGAGACTTCCAAGATGGCTGCACACTAATCAACAGCTTAATTTCAGCTCTTCCAGTGTGAAAAAAAGAAATGACAGATAAGGGACAGTAACTGTGCCAGTTTTAGTAAATACAGTTACTGGCTACTAAATAATCTGCCTGAATGCCAGCAAAGAAGAATCCCACACAGCCTGAAAGAAAATCAACCAGAAAAGGTGAAAAGAAAACATTGACAGGGAAATATCATGAAGCTGTTCAGCAATAGCAGTTCAAGCTCCAACTTTGGTACAAGACATGACTTCCAATAAGCTATAGGAAAAATAAATCTAATGTGCTCAGAACCAATTAAAGCAAATGAAACACTGAAGAGCTATATCAACTCAAATAATAAAAGACTGGGAAATGGAAGAAACTTCAAACAGCTATTCAGATGCACTGATAAAACTGAAAAAAAAAAAAACAGGTCAAAATGAAGAAAAGGCCAGATGAGTATGAGACTGCTCAAGAAGAGCTGTTTCAAAAAAATGGTAGCGTTAGAGGACAGAGCACAGAGAAAACCTGAGATTTTCTGCTGTATCAGAGAATCTGGAAGGAACAGTACAAACAAGCAACTGGACTGGTATTCCACAGCAGTATTAATCAACTTAAAGGGCACATCGAGTGTATGTTCCAAACTTGGCCATGAGAAAGTAGCAAAGACCTGTATTAAATAAGATACAATCATACCAGCAGAAAGAATTGATTCTGAAAAAACTGTGGCAGAAAGAAAAAGTATTAAACACTGGAGACAGCAGAATATGGAAAATGATCATTCATTGTACATCTGGCAGATGAGAAGCAAATGTATCCCAGTAATCAGGAAATGTCAAGAGGCAAATGTGAGATTCAAACTGCTGTATTCAGCTGTCTTCAGAATATTTTTATCCTGGAGGATCAAAGGCATTTTTTATGCAGAACAGGCTAAATCAGCCAGCAAATAGAAAGGGACTCTACTTCTCATTCTTATGATGGTAAAGCACATAGACTTCACCAGTGAAACCTTTACAAATGTTCCAAATGAAAATCCTTGAGACCCAGAAAAAAGGCATAAAGTTGACTGCAAGAGTTGGGAGTACCATGGACTTGAACCAGAGTCTGTTGTGAGATGGAGATGAACAGGATAAAGACCAGCAACTCTGAAATTAGTGATTAACTGTGAGATTATAAAGCATCAATCACATTTGTGAAATATGGCTTTACAAGAAAAAGTAGGACTGGACTTTTGCTTTCTTTGTTAAACTTGTGGGGGACTGAAAAGCATATACCTCACATCATGTCATTAATGTTTAGAAGGACAATAAAATGAAGAGTGAAAAAAGGTAATTGTAAGTAAAACAATTTTTATTAACAGTATTTGTGTAAAACATCTCATTATATCAATTGCATGTTATTTAGTAAAGAATTTTCCATTATAGTTGCACGTGGTGAAGATACTAAACAAATACCTTTTTTTAGTTACAATTTGAAATGTTGGGACTCAGTAAATCATGAAATATGGAGACTGAATGGCTGAATGAAAGGATATATGTATACTATGCCCGAGATGCCATTTTTCCTTTTCTCTGAGGTATGGCAATCTTGGAGATAGTATATATAAGTTCAGGGGCTCTTAGTCCCCATGCAAAAAAAAATTTAAAGGACAAGAGAATTTTTTTTTCTTAAGCAAATAAATGTCCAGTTTGAGTTGAGAAGTCTACAGCTGAGGGCAGCTGAACATTTTGTTCTTATGTGTCAGTGGAGATGAGCCAACTACAGAGTCAGGCAATAAAACCCACAGCAGTTTTTAAGGATAAATGTTAATGTTTTCTAAAAGTATACAAGCTATTCTTCACATTTTGGAGGAGAATAAAGATAAGAATGAACAGTCATCAGTGTAAGTAGAAATAAAGGCTGTATCATGTGTCTTAGCACGAATAACCTTTATTTTAGGTTGAGTAATGCCTGTGAGTGCAGCTGTCAATTTTGCACCAACTGTTCCTATCAAGAGGATTAAACTTCATTATTTGAAGATGTACATAGTTCTGTGTGTTTATTGTAAGTTCATAGGTTATAGGGTGTCAGTGGTGTTTGTTTTTAGGGCTTTCGTTAAAACAAGTGTCTTGTAAAATATGACATAGGTACAAATGTGGATGACAAGAAAAATAGCTTATCAACCTGACAAATATTAGTGTGGGCATGTAACACAAAAACTGGAAATAGACATTTTAAAAAGCTGTCATATATAACAGGTGGGAATATAGACTTATCATAATGGCTACTCTATCCATATTATTTTAGAATGTGAATGGCCTCACAGTTATAGGCAAAAAGGAAAGAATATTGAATTATATTAAGCGATGCAGAGTGCAAATAGCAATGCTGTAGGAGACACATTTGGAAAGACATGAGCATGCAAATTTGATAAAGGATTTCAAGATGGATGTTCACAAGAATGTCAGGAATTAAGGAAAAGTGGAGTACTTATATTAATTGCTAGAGGAGCTCCAATAGTGATAGAAGAGGACAAAAAGATAATGGTAGATTTGTAGTACTAAGGGGCTACTGGCAAGGGAGGAGGATTACACTAGCATGTATTTATATTCCACCTAAAACTGTTATTATGGAGCTTAAGAAAATATTAGGAGAAATAATCTGATTTCAGCAGGGAATATTATTTACAGGTGGTCTGAAGAAATTTATGAAAATATTTGATATGGAAGGCATGAATTCAGTAGTATGAACTCTGAGAGAATTTATTCCCCAAGGTACAATAACTGGGCTAGACTAGACAAAAATTATATTTCACAGGAACATGTGTATTTAATTGAAAACTTGACACACATCAATAACTATTTCTGATCCTATGCCAATAAAAAAACTAAGTTAAAAATGTAAGGTAGTTATGTAAAACTAAGACACTGACATTTTCCTATCTACCCGTTAAGAAGAGAGGAATTTACAAAATGGGTAGTGGACATTATTTGAAAGTTATCAGGGAAGATAGAAATATCTTCAGAAGTTATAGATAGTGACTGGGATAAAATATAAATGGAGTTTAAAAATATGGTCAAAATGAAAGAGATGTGGTTAAGAAGTAATAGAAATTACATAGAGGGGCTGACAAAAGTTAAAGTATTGCAGAATAAGGGGAATCTCAAGGAACACATGGAGGAGCAAACACAGACTGTGAGGGAGAAAATAAGGGAGTAGCTGGATAATATGCATGAGTTTAGAAAGACTGCAGTTAAGCAACTATTTTTGATAACTCCACAGCACAAATAAATTTAGTACAATGACTTGGTCAACAGAACACTGAAAGGGTTGAGTCCAAATTTAGGGAACCTATAACAAGAAAGATAACCAGAGATGCTGTACAGGTCTTAGAGATATTCTAAAAATTTTAGGAAAATTTGTATAAAGCAGAGAATCTGGAAATCAAGAAAGCGTACAAATGGAAATATTTATGGAAGACTTAATTATGCCAAGGTTTGGTAAAGTATGTACCCACACATGACCTGGTTCAGGAATACTAGTATTTATGGGGACATGATAAAATGAAATATTTAAGAGTATGGATTAAAAATGATTCTAGTGAGGCAGCTAAGAATATGTGGAAAGAGACTAAACAAAAGATAAAAAAAAATGACAAAATGGAAGCTTTGTTATATGGATATGGATAGTAAGATACAAGCAGTTAAAATGTTTTTAGTCCTTTTAGTTTTATACACAGGTCAGGGATACTTTTATCAACCAAAGGAGAAGTTGTTGGTAACAATTAATAAAGAGCTGAAGGATTTTATCTTTGAGGGAAGATGGCAACAGTCAAGTGGGATAAGATGATTCTTCCAGTAGAATAGGGCAGATTGGGATTACCCAATCTGAAGGGGTAATTCAAAGTTACACACTTAAAGACTCCTATACATAACACAAGAAGAAAACTGTAATTCAAAGTGGAAATGGATGATGATGAAACACAGGGAAGCTCAAGAAGCAAGGAGAGACTGGGATTTTGGAAGCAGGTCTTTAAACAAGAATCATATAGAATATTATATCCATAAATTAGCAGAAAGTACCCCAAGTACTAAACCAACATTGGAATGGAGAAAGGAGATTCTGCCAATAGGGATGGCTGCAATCAGGGATACAGACAATAGGCAAGAGGGGGCCGGAACTTACTGGAGAAAACTGGCAAAGGAACCAATATATTGGGAGCAAATAACTAGAGAGGGAAAGTGATAAAATGGGAAGATGCCAAGAGTTTATTTGGACTGCAGGTTAGAGATTGCCTTCCCTATCAGGATTGATATCAGACTATAGGCAAAGAGAAATAAATGGGGGGGTCTTAAACAAAAGACCAGCACTGGTAGAGTTTTTAATAGAATTTAGAACAGAAGCTGCTATTAAAAAAAGGAATCATTAGTGAAGCACATACAATACTGCATGATAACTATAAGAATCAATCAGAAGAGGTTAGAAAGGATTGGGAAGAGAGATTGGAGAAGCAATTCACAAAGAAACAATAAAAGGATATATGTATGTCTCCCAAATATGCAAAAAGAAATCTAGCAGATTTAGGATTTTTGATTGAAAATGTTTACATAGATATTTGTATACCCCAAGTAGACTCCAGAGAATTGTTCCTCAGGTAGACAGTAAATGATGGAGGTGTGAAGGGGAAGAAAGAGGTAATTGGGAACATTTTTTGGGACTATGGTAATTTGGTGGACTTTAAAGATTCCATGTGGGATGCACTGTCAGAGATGCTGGGTGGGCAGATTGGTCTGATGAGGGAGATGATTTTTCTGAGCCATGATACAGAATCGGAATTGTCTAGGCATGCTAAGACCTTGCTGTGTCTAATAATGGTGGCTGCCACAAACACAATTACTAGAAAATGGAAATCAAAATCTAAACCAACTATACTGGAAGTATTGAATATAGTAATAGAGATAACATAATTGGAATTGAGATATTTAGAAAAGGGTAGGAGCAAACTACATAAGAAAAATGGGAATTGTAGGAACAATACATACAACAAAGGAATGAGGCCTAAAAGGCAGCAGGACTTAAAATGAGCTATGTCATGTTTGAGTCAAAAAGATTGGGTAGATTATAAGTGATGTATAATGTTCACAACTGGCAGTGTGTCATTAAGGTTTGCGATGTAAAATGCTTGTGACTAGGATTGTGTCAATGGGGTTTGTTTTCATTTATATAAATGTATGATTGCCTGTGTAATAAGTGATGGTTTAATGAAGATGTTTCTTGTTTAAAAAAAGCTAAAATTGAATAATTTATGTAATATTGCATAGGTTATATGATATATAGCAAGATATGTGAAGTGCAATGTTTATGTTAATATAGTTTGATTACTTTTACATGAATGTAAATTTGCATATGTCACAAGTGATAATTCAATAAAGGTGTTTGAAAAAAAATACGCCAAGGTTAGAGGTAGATGAAGCTCAACAAGTAATAGTTAAGGTAGGTGGTGACGAGACAAACAGTGATGTATAATCAATCTCTAGGAAAGTCTACAGGAACAGGAGGAATTTCTGTGGAAATTTGAAAATTAGGAAGGAAGAAAGTGACTTCTAGAAGATTTTGTTTAACAGTATTTTAAAAGGAAGATCACCAAGTTCTTAGAAGAAAGCTGTGGTGGCTGTATCACCTAAAATGGTAACAACTCTTCAGACCCAGCTTCATATGGAAACATTTAAATTTTAAACCATGATTATAAAGTGTTTATGTCTATACTGGCTAAAATAATGGTGAAGGTGCTGCCAAAGTTGATGGATCAATGTGGTTTTGTGGAAGGGAGGCAAACATTTCACAACATTAATAGAACAATGATGATTCAGAAGGAAGTAGAATGTAAGAAAATGCCTCTGTTGTTGTGTCTTGATTAAGAGAAAGCAGTTGGCAGAGTAAGCTGGGATTTTTATGAGTAGGGCATTGGAAGGATTTTTCATTCCATTTTACAACAATAAGATTAATTTGAAGTATATACAAAGGATCAGAGGCAAGATTTAAAGTGGGAGGGTTTCTCTCAGATAAGTGTTTAAACAGAAGAACCAGACAAGGCATCCTATTTGTCCTTTACTAGTTTTATATTTAGAGCAATTGGCAAAGAAAATAATGGACTGAGAAATACAAGGATATAATTTGTATGGTAATCAAGAAAAGTTGTCTTTATTTGCAGATGATATTATCTTGTACCTAGCAAATCCAGAAAAGGAGATCTGTGTTTTTGAACATTCTGAGATAGTTTTGAGTCTTTTCAGGATATAAAATTAATGAAAATAAAACAAAGGGTATAGCCATATATTATGTGACCACACACAAATTGGTTCATCAATACCCATATTTATAGGGACATAAGATGACGTATTTAGGAGTATGGGCTAAAAGGCTTCTGTTATGGCAGGTAAGGATATGTGGGAAGAGACTAAACAAAAGCTCATACAAAAATTGACAAACTGGAAACTCGTATTTATTGAATGGATAGTAAGATACAAGCAGTGAAAATTTTTTGTCCTTTTAGTCATGTACATGGGTCAGGCATGCTTTTATCAATCTGTGAAGTTGTGGGCAGTAATTAATAAAGAACTGGTGGAATTTATCTGGGAAAGAAAAAGGCAAGAGTTAAGTGGGAGATGTTGATCTTTCCAATAGAACAGTATAGTTTAGGTTTACCTGATTTGAAGGGATATTTCAATATTTCAGAGGCACATAGTTTTGGTTTATATAAATATATATATATATATATATATATATATATATATATATACATACATAAGCAGAAGTTTACAATTCAAAGTGGAAAAGGATGATGATGAAGCAAGGGAGAAGTTCAAGAAAGAGAGAGGGAATGGGTTTCTGGATGCAGATCATTAAGGAGAATAACCATACAGAATGTTATATTCATAAAGTAGCACAAAGTATTCTAAGAACTTAGACAATATGAGAACAGAGAAAGGAGATGTTGCCAATAGGGATGACTGCAAGTGCAGAAAATAGGCAAGAGGGGGCTGGAATTTACTGGAAAAACTTGGCAAACAAACCAAGATATTGGGAGCAAATAACTCCAACAGGAAAGGTGAATGGAGTAGAATAAGGCTAAGAAGACATTTGGAATGTAGGCCAGAGACTGCCTTCCCTACCAGGGATTGATCTCAGAGTACAGGCAAACAGAAAGGCATAGACGGATTTTAAGTGAAAGGCCTGCTGTGGTAGTCTTTAGTTGAATCTAGAACAGAAGCAGCTATTAAAAAATGGATAATTAGTAGGTCATATAACATATTGTATGATACCTATAAGAATCAATCAGAGGAGGTTACAAAAAAATTAGGAAGAAAGACTGGAAAAGCAGTTTACAAGAAAACAATGGGAAGAGATATGTATGGCTCCCAAGTATGCAACCAAGTCCGGAAAGTTTAGGATCTTTACTTGGAAGTGTTTGTATAAGTATTTATTATACCCCAAGCAGGCTTAAAAGAATTTTTCCTCAAGTTGATAGCAAATGTTGGAGGTGTGATGAAAAGGAAACAGGTAACTGGGAATACATCTTTTGGGTGTATGCAGTTCACAGATTTTTTAAAATTCCCTACAGAGTACTCTGTCAGAAATATTGGGTGAGCAAATGGCTGTAAGTAAGAAAATGATTCTTCTGAGCTGGTCTACAGCATCTGAATTTCCTAGACATAGTAAGGCCTTATTTAAGTTCAATTCTGTTGGCAGCCAAAATTAAAAAAAAAAAGTAGAAAATGGAAATCAAAGTCTACACCAGCTGTATTTGAGTTATTGAATATTTTAAAGCACAGAAAATCACTGAAAGAGAGATCTTTAGAAATGGAGGAGTGAAAATTACATAAAAGCAAATGGAAATTGTGGGAACATATGCAGAAAAATGTTAAGGAGGAGGAGGAAGAGTGAGGTTTAAGGGAAGGCATGAATTGAGCAATTTTGTGTAATGCTGGAGTGATAAAAGTAGCAAAGAAAATACATGTGATGCATATTGTATTTAAATGGAGCAATGTTAAAATGGTGTTATTTTCTGTTACTGTATGTATTAAGTGATAGTTTAACAGAGGTGTTTACAAAATAAAAAATAGGGGGAGGGGTAGGTGGTTATGTTAAAGAGGATGGATTCATCATATCATGATATATTATAAGTGCAACTTTGATATCTGCGACTATCAAACTCCATCCTATTCAATAGTTGCAAAATACAGACCGAGACTTGCTTTGTAGTATAATAAAAGCACTGGGCATAATGCGTAATATGGACCCAGTGCAGGAACTAGACCCGGAGAGCACATCCAGCTTGTATTGTTAAAGTATGCAAAGTAGCCCATTTTGCATCTGCACAGTTTTCATCGAAAAATATACTACTGAAAAATGGTTGAGATGCAGCCATTTCTTTTGTTATACGTGTGCTAGGAATGAATATAATCATTTTACCATATTTTTGTAACAGAATTTAATAAGCTACCTGGACGTATTAGAGCTTGGTACCAAATCTATAGCCTATGTAAGATATATGCAATCTCTAGTTTTTCTGACCCAACAGTCTTATGTAACAATAAAATCTTTGCTATCTAGACACATTTAAATTAAAGCATACTTCCCTTCTATAACAATAGTTCTAGGAAAACTGAAGAGATAGTCTGATTCACATTTAGCTTCATAACTAACATGAGCATAAGTGTAGAGTTTGTCCACAACAATTCGGTCTTTATGAATGGTTATTTAAAGAGGACCAATGTACAAAGCCAGAATTTTCTGAAATTATCTTAGCTGAGCTTATTTCCAACACAAAAAAATGGCCTTCCAAGACAACTATTTCAATTCCACCATAAATGGAAACTGAATGGGTGGGTAAATACAACTTCTGAACTTCTTTATTATTAGTGGTTTTCACTGTGTTGTGTCGTTTACTAGTACGTTGGGTGTATCATGGATTCCCTTGATGAATTGTCGTCCACATTTTCCCCGGCTAGAAGGGATGAAATCCAGAAGTTACAGTCTGAGATGGCCACTGTCAAAGGCGAGTTAACGCGATTAATTGACCTGATGAGCTAGTCTGAGAGGCGTATGGAAGGGCAGCAGATTCAGGTGATGTCATGCCATATGCAGAGCGGATATACAGCTTCAGTTTCCATCCCGAATGGCCAAGAGAAGGTGGTGAATGTGAGTCTGGACCCTCTAATGGATGTGTTGCTGAGGTACCAAGGAGTTTCAGCTCCTTAGTGGATAAAGTATCTGTAGAAGGTAACAAATCGGAGGATGACTACATTACTTCTGGGGCTAAACTAAAGCATACGGTGCCTAAAAAGACATGTTCAGTTATCAGAAACCAATGTTCTAAAGGTACTGTAAACATTTCAGTTGATAACAACACTAATGTTCAAAATGTTAATGCTAATAAGCAACGCAAACTGGACCCTTTTTTTTTAAAAATAATTTGGATTTTCATTTCAATGGCACGAGGAATATTGCTAGCGAAGGAGAATTTAGCGGAGCTAGCAAGACTTTAAAGGAACACATTTTTGATTTTGGGAAAAAGCTGGGTATTAAACTGAACAATATATAGTTAAAAAGATGTACAGAATTAAAAATTGTCCCCATGGGGATGCATTTTTTTAAACAACCTATGGGCATTGATATGAATGAAACAAATATATTGGAATGCAGTCAAATGTTTGACAACTTTGGGTTCAGCTTCATGGAATTTATTATAAAGTGTAATAAGAAATTAAGTAGGATGTTTTTAGAAGTTGAACAGTTAAATGATATGATTTTGAAGGATTTATTATTTAGTGAATGGGAAAGTTTGTATAATAAACATTTTGAATGGGTAGAAAGGAACAGTAGTAAGCGGTTCGACAGAAAATGTCATAAATTGAAAAGGGATATGGAGCATTATGAGAAAAATCAGGTATATAAGTGGAATAAGCAAAATGCTACTGGTGGTGAACATATAGTAAATGAAGGAATTGGAAGTAGACCTAGGGCTAACAATGATTACAATAAAAATAAGGATTGGAAAAACAATAAGAATAGTTATTTTTTTAGAAGAGTAAGGAATCAGGGATGGCAGGATGGATACAGGGAAGAGGACACAGGTCGGGTGCATTTGAACAGGGGGGTTCCACCATACAACAGAAGATGGCCCAACAAAAACATTCAAAGAAGTTGAACGTGGAACAGGGGATAATTCAACATAATCATGTAAAGTACAGTTTAGGTGATTTTAATATATTCAACTACACTCATTTTAATTTAGAAAGGGAACATTTTTCGTTGTTTTCACGGTGAATGAAGTTTGTCCCTAACACAAAATTTAATATTGTGGATAGTGCAGTTGAATTTAAACTTTACCTATGAAAACTAAATCTGTCATTACACTTTCAAAACAATAAGAGAATTTACAATGAATGTGATTTCAAGAAAAGAAGTACGCCCCCCATGAACAACACATTAGCAGCTTATGAGAAGGTAGTTGTTGATGACTTGTATAAATATTATGGGAATTGCAAGAAAATTAATGTGAAATACAATTTAAATAAGGGGGAATATTTAGTTTTGAAAGAACTTTGCAGTGATAATTTACACATAATGAAACCTGACAAAGGTGGCAGTATCGTACTTTATGATAGCAATGACTATATAAATAAAATTCACAATATACTCCTCAATTCAGGTAATTATGAAACATCTTCACTTAATGAAGTTAATATTAGTTATTGTCGTATTGACTTATTTTTAGAAGAATTTTTATTAGATAACAGAATTGACAATGATTTGTATAATTATTTACGAGTCGAATCCCCTATATTGGCCACAATAGTAGGAATCCATAAAGTTCACAAAAATGTATTTGAACCACCTTTTCATCCTATAATATCGGGGAGCAAATCCAAGACGTTTTCTTATGGCAAAGTTATTGATAGTTGGTTGAAACCTATATATAGAAGGGTACCCAATATAATTATTGATTCTTGGGATTTTTTAAGTCGGTTGCAACCTGAATTATGAAAGTAGGACATCATATTTTTAACTATTGATGTAATGGACCTCTTTTCATGCATACCCAAGGATGACAGCATGATTAGATTCAGCAATAGTGTACAGAAACACACACAATTTACATGGGACAAAGTTGCACGCATTCTTGAATTTATGGATATAGTTTTAAATTACAATTTTATATACTTTGAATGGGCACATTACAGGCAAATTAGATGAGTTGCCATGGGGGCTGCTTGTACCCCCATATATGCCAATCTCGTACTTCTGGACTGGGAAGAATATATTTTCAAGAATGCACTGTTCAAACATGTCAGTTGCTATGTTAGATTTTTGGATGACATTTTTATATTATGGAACGGTACTACAGAGGAAATTGAAACTTTTATCAAAGATTTGAACTTGGCTAATGAGTATCTTAAATTTACACATAGTTTTAGTAAGGCTGGTATTCTTTATTTAGACACATTTATCTATTCTACAACAGAAGGGTTTAAGTCCAAGATTTATAGGAAAGATACTTTCAGGAATTTGTATCTAGATTATTCAAGTTGTCATCCAATAAGTCAGAAACGAAGTATATTTAAAGGTCAATGCATTCGAGCAGCCGGAATGACTTCTGATTACCACAAGATGGTTATGGAATTGAACAATATAGGTGATATGTTTAGAAAACGCGGGTACACCACTAAGCTTACAACACCCACCACACCCCCCACTTATTAAATATACCAACTACGAGATCACGCTGCAGTGCAGAAAAGGGAAATATTCCCATTCTGTGCTGTATGGAGATCTTTAAAATGTTCAAACTTTCAAAAGTTCAATCATATGGTGTCAACCATATGACACTTGAACTTTTAAAAGTTCAAGCATCCAACATAGACCCTCAAATACCTATGATAGTTAATAATAGCTAGCATAAGATCAGGGAATTGATTTAAGCCTTTTGAAGTAAACCAGAGCATTAAATGTATCCACTTGCATTTGAACATTTTCCTGTAATAAGTCTCTGGACAGAGGTAAGGATTCAAACTACTCTAAGTGGGTAAATAGTACACCTGGTCATTAGAATGAGGAGAAACATAGCAGCTAAACGAAGGTCCACGTTAGACTTGCCAGATGTATGACAGAAAAGTACTCTCAGGTGCCAGAGATGTAGGACCTTTCCAGAAGATGATGGCACAGTAGGTGGAACAAAACCTGTTGAGGCCAAAACAGGGCTGAGAATGACTTTGGACAAGCTGATGCTCACTTTTGGAAAAGCTTAAGAATATGTTGAAAAAATTCATAGAAATGATCTAGGGACAATTGCTGGACTAGAGTATCCCTAAGGGGAAAAGGCAGTGTCAGTGACAAAACAGGATGTGGGTTCTATTCCCACACCAGCTAATGGGATTGCTGACACTACAGTGCAACATAAGGGAGGTGCTGCACCCTTGAGTGTGTCAAGACCTTGTCTGCCTGAGTTGGTGGCAGCTTAGTTGAATGTAAAAGATCCCATGGCACTTACTGAAAAGAGTTGGGGAAGTTCCCTAATGCCCTAGCCAAAATACCACTTCAGGTCTGCCATGAAAAAGGGCTGTTACCCTAGTGGGTCAAACTCAATCAACAAAAAAATGAATGAATGGATAAGTAGATAAATAAAAGAACCTCTTGCACTTGGAGTTAATCAGAGATGTAAAAAGATCACAACAAGGTCTCCCCAGTGATGGAAAATCATCAATGTAATGGAGCAAGTTATGCAGGATCATAGGAAGTTACTACACTAACGGCCCTGGAGCCTTTTTAGGCCTAGCCAATCATCAATGCAAATGGGCTGGAACTGTTTTGGTATATGACTGTGCCTTAGGGCATCTACAAATGTCCACTGTCCTTATGGGCCACAGGCAACAAGCCAGGGGTGAATTAGCAGTTTTCCATTCATTGGTCCAAATTACATTTGAATAGGCTTTGGAAGTCTGTTTCACATGAATTGAAAGCCTGTTCCAGAGGAGGGGTAATCTCTGACACATATCTGATAAAGGACTTAGGAACTCATGTTGACAGTAACCTGAACAAACTCCAACATATTTTGTTTAAATCATAGACAAGGTTTAGATCCTTAGATCAAGTAATTGTAGTGCTATTTGTTTTGTGAATGCATAGCGGATTTATCAGGGCCTTATAAGTTAGGCATAGATCACTCCTTAGTCTGTTGGAGACTAAGTATAGGGACAGGGCTTTGAGGCAGTCCGCTTAGGATGTACTGCTTACACCCTATATTCTTTTAGTGAGTAACCTCTGTGGTACATGGCAAAGGGTGCACTGTACTCGATTACTGAGCAGTAACACCTTTTGTTTACCTTGGAGAATTTACTATGTTGAAGGTTTGTCAGTCCGGTATTGCCTAGAAAGGCACTATAGGGGTGGACAGTGTTTTGGCCAATATCCAAAAAGCTAGTGGGAACAGGTGCAGACCATCCCTGGTAAAACAGCATAGTCTGTCGATCATGTCCTCCCAAGGTGACAAACACTGGATCCCCTTAGAATAATACCAGTAACTAAACCAACCGATAAAGTCAATCATCTTCTGTTTGTACTGAGGTATCATTCTTACAGAAGGTAGAATGCTGCTCAGTGCTAGGCTCATACCTGTCCGGGACACAGTCTGAAAGATCTTTCATGTCTCACTTCTTATAATCCAGGGAGGTATACCTCAGGTCATTAACACCCATATGGACTGAGAGTCATACGGGTATTTGTGGTTCAATGTCCTGAGTGCACGTGATCAGGCAGATCCTCATCCCTAATAGGCAACTACCCATGACTGTCTCCTTGCTCAGCTGGTGAGGGGACATCAGTGTGTCTCACAATAGAGTCTCCGATGATGAATATATTGGGTTGTGTGGCAGTTTTCCTTAAGGACTTGGAGGTCAAGACATTGTGAGATGTGGCTGTATGTGTCCTGGGGAGTGCTCTGTTTGTGGAGTGTTTGGGAGGTTCCTAAAGGCAGAGCATGGGAGGCCTTTAAGAGCCTCAGCATATGTGAATTTGTGTGTCTGATCCAAAGCAGATGTAGTGTGTGTGTGTGTGTGTGTGTGTGTGTGTGTGTGCTACTGGCATTCTGTTTGGAGGTATCTGTCTGTAAGCCACAGTTTTGCCTCCAAAGAGAAAGTGTAATTATGTCTCTCACGTGCTCAGTCTGCTTAAGAATAAGGTGGTTGTCCATAAACATGAGACATTTGTTACATTGTCTCAAGATACTCATTTCCACCAGGCTGGCTACAAAGACAGTAAGAAAGTACACATCCATGGCTGCGATCTATGATGGATGGTGTAATCATGGTTGGGAGTTGTTTGGCCAGCAGGAGAGGTTTGTGATTAATCTAAAACAAAACTCTTGTGATCATACTTCTCAGAGAGCAAACTAGTTACTCTACACACAGCTAGATAATTGAGAAAATAGCAGAGGAAGTTTTACATGGAACTTACAAAGATAGGTGCAATGAATCTACATCAGAGAGGGTATGATTTAGAATGGTTAAAAAAGATAGAAAAGGAAGTTATAATACTTAGAAAGGGAGTTGCTTCACCAATTATAACCTCTAAAGACATACAAGTGAGTTCAAATTTGAAATGTCCCTCAATAAAGCATGGGGATTTTAGTACAGCCTTTCCTATACCTATAGTAAATGAGATGTGGAGTATCAAAACTATCATAGAGAACAACTGGAGAGTTCTACTAGGGAACAAAGACCTAGTAAGTTTAATTGGTAATAGACCTAAATTTACATACAAAAAAGTAGTAAATATAAAGTTGATGTTAGAAAAGGAAAATAAGAAAGATGACATTAAGACAAGATTAGTAAGTGTAAAGAAAGGCACATATGCTTGTAGGAACTGCAGGCAATGTAGATTCATTGCCAACAGTTCCTTTATGTTTTTTAAACATTTGAATCACACTATATGGGCGAGAGACTATTATAACTGTAACACAGAATTTGTGGTCTACATTGCACAATGTGTAACATGTGCACATTATTATGTGGGAAAGACCACGAGAACTTTAAAACGTAGAGTTTATGAACATGCTTTGGCTATAAAAAACAAGGATTTAAACAACTCACTTGCTAAGCATGCTTTAAATTGTGTAGATTTTAAAAAGTTTGAGTTTTTTGTAGTAGATAAAGTTGAAAATATTATTTTTGGAGGGGACATGAACAATGTGTTGGAACGTAAATAAACATTCTGGCAACTATTTTTAGGGGCTGATCAAACACCGGGACTAAATGAGTCCATCAATTTAAAATGTTTAGAGGCATTTTTTTTAAATAATTAAAAAATGTATACATACATACATACATATATATATATATATATATATATATATACATATATATATATACACACACATATACATTTTTTTAGTACTGATTCATGATGTCACATCCTGTGTATTTTTTATATAAAAGGAAGTGTGGGTGGAACATGTTTGGTTTCTGAAGAAGTTCACGGAATAAATCAGTGAATGAAAGCGCTAAATCATTTGTTTTTGTGGTTTGTGGTTCGGCACTTGGATCTGATACACTTTTTGCAGTTTAACACAAGCAGCTTTATAAATATATTTTCAACACAATCATCTGTACAAATTAGTTTGACATACAAATGACATATAATTATTTACAAAACTCCAGCTAGCTATGCCAGCATATGTTACACATCCACTGCCTTACTTCTCCTGGCACAGCTGGCAATACTTCACATTGTCACATGGCTAACACATGGTGTCCTCACAAAGCCCCTTTAAGCTTTTGGAATGCCTGTCACAGGCTGGGTTCTACGCTACCTTCTCTGACCTGTTTTTCCTTGTCAGGTCTGTGAGGGGAGCAGCTATTGTACTATAATTAGCAACAAACTTTCTATAGTACCCCTCTATCCCCAAAAAGCAACTCACCTGATTTTTGGTAACAGGGGCAGGCCAGGCCTGAATAGCTTCTATTTTGGCATTTTCTGACCTGATCTTACCACTCCCCACCCTATGACCCAGGAAGGAGACCACTGCCATACCTACTTGGCATTTACTGAGTTTAATAGTCAACCCTGACCTTTGCAGTTTGCCCAGGACCTCCCTGACATGCTGAAGGCACTCCAGAAATGTATGTAGATGGCAATATCATCCATGTAAGCAAGACAATCTCCTGCTCCTGCCAGGATACAATCTACCAAACTCTGGAAGGTTGTTGTGGCATTTTTCATCCCAAAGGGCATCTTTGTGAACTCAATCCAAAAGGAGTCAAAAAGGCTGACCTCTCTCTAACAGTGGGACTCAAGAACACCAGCCAGGTCAAATCAATAGTGGTCAGACACTTATCTCCACTCATCTGCTCTAAGGATTCATCTTTCCCAGACATGGGGTAAGCATCTGACTCTGTGTGACTATTTAGTTTTCTGTAGTCCACACAGAACCTGGTGCTGCCATCTTTCTTTGGTACCAGCACCAATGGGGAGGGCCCAGGCACTGCTGGATTCCTGGATTACCCCAGGTTCCAACATTTCACTTATTTTCTCCCTCAGAGTCTGTCTGACTTCACTCAGGCACCTCTGTAAGGGGCCTGCATGATAGGTCTTTAGTGTCCTGTATCTACATGCTGCTGCACCAGGTGGGTGCACCCAGGTTTCCCAGTGAACATGCCCCCAAATTCTTGTAACACAGCTCATACATCTCGAACCTGGGCAGGTAATAGCTGCTGGGACATTGCAACCCCTTTCACTGAGGTGTCAGTCTGAGCTTCACTGAGGAGATCAGTCACCAGATCCCCCTCAGACTCCTCCTGCTATCCACTGCAAATAGCAAAAAAGAAAATCTCTCCACACCATCAAGCCAAATAAAATTTATTAAAAATGGCAAAGCTTTCAGATATCAAAAACATCCTTCCTCAGTGTCTTACACAAAATAGAAGTTAAAACCAACATTTGTACTAAAGGTACATGACACAGCCATTAACTGATGAAGATGAAAACCCAGTTCTTAAATAAACAGTGATAAGAGGGGTAAGGAGTATATACATATCTTCCTCTCATTTTTTTTCTAATTTGCCTTTGTTTATTTTTTTAGAATAAGTTTTAGTGTAACTTCTTTATTTAGGCCCAGGTCTTTATCTGCTTAAGCCTCACTATCCATTCATATTCTTTCATGTCCACATTGTTAACATGGTCTCTATGTCTAATACCTGGGTATACAACAGATATGACCCTAAAGTCAAGTTCATGAGTTGTACCCATTGCAGAAATGTGGCAAGCCAGTGAGTTAGTAGGTATATTCCTATGAATCTCCGACCTTTGCTCAATACTTCTATCCCTCAGTCGCCTGACTGATTTGCCCACATAAAATCCTGAACATTTCTTACATGTAGCAAGATATATAATACCAGAGGTATTACACGTTGCTGTACAGTGAAAAGTTAATCTCCTGCCTCTCATAGGATGTATAAATTCTGGGCACTGATTAATACTCATACAACATGAACAATTATAGCATGGAAAAGTGTCTTTTTTCTTAAACTCAATTCCTTGTGTATTATTCAAAGAGAAATCTTTGTAACATAAAAGTTGTTTTAAATTATCACAGTTCTTTCTTATAACATTCTCAATTGTTCTGCTCATTCTATTGTATGTCATGAGATATCTAAGGGGTTGTTCATTACTAGAACTCATAGTGTCAGTATTGGAATCCTCTTTAACAGAAAAATAGGGTCTGGCTACAGAGTCCCTTAATGTCAGGACATCCCTCCTGTCTCTATTTCTGTCACATTGTATCCCCTCTCCAAAAACATAGTCATTTCCTGCATCTGAGCATTACATACCTCCAGCTCTGTACTGTCTACTAGGTCTTAGGTACTGACTTTTTAAAATACTCTTGAAGGTTCTCCTCACGTGCATATGTTTTATGAAGATATTTGTTTACTTGGGCATCCTTCTTGTACACACTAGTTTGTAATCCTTGATCTGTAAGCAGCAACTGTATATCCAAGAGACTTATGGATTTACCAGAGAACTTCATCTCAAATTTAAGAAATTCAACAGTCTCATTCAAGTATGTATAAAGGTTTTGCAGATCCAACATAGTACCCTGCCAAATCAGAAAAATGTCATCCACAAAATGCTTATAGGTTCATAGGTTCATAGGTACTGGAAAAATGTCATCCACAAAATGCTTATAGAATGAAACATTCCTAGCATAGGGGTTATTTACACCATATATAAAGTTTTCTTCCCATCCGCTTAGAGTCAAGTTAGCATAGGTATTTGCTACGGCAGTGCCCATAGCAGTGCCCAATACTTGATGGTAAATTTGCTTATTGAAAATAAAAACATTGTTTTCTAAAACCAGATCTAATAGTTCACAAATTGTTTCAGAACTTCTATCATTAACCAAACCATGCTCATTTAGTATTGTCTGACATAATCAACTCCATAGGTATTAGGGATGACAGTAAATAAAGATTTTATATCTAGTGTCACTAGAAGAAAGTCCTGATTACTAACTTTATCATACCAATTGTAAAGCTGGGATAAAAAATCACCACTATCTTTGATATAGCTAGGGACAAATTTTAAATAGTCCCTTAGTATTTTTTGGAGGTAGACAAATATAGGCTCTGTAATCCAACCCCCACTTGAAGCAATAGACCTCATGGGTGGTTGCTCAACAGACTTATGGAACTTGCGAAGTCCATAATTATGGGGATGGTAGGACAGGGCACACTCAAATAGTGAAAAGTTTTAAGGTCTATATCATTCATTATTTGGAGGTCGTATATAGACATATTTGTTTTACTAATCATACTATTTCCTTATTACCAATGACTTTATTTTTACTGTTTGAGTTTGATCCACTGCAAATACTCAGCACCAGGGCCACCCTATCATGGTAAGACTTTATGTTAACATGGTATAATCTGCCCCTGCCTAGCAAGTTTATCATGCAGTTATCACTGGCCTACCTTACCACTTTGAAGGGTCCCTTCCAAGCTGCATGCAGCTTAATATGTCTGAAAGGAATGAGCACTATAACCTACTGTCCCACAGCATACCCTCAGGATTGAGCATTCCTGTCATACCAGACATTTTTTGCTGTTGGGCTCCTGCCTGGTTCTTCTGGGCCAAACCCATGAGCTCCCTAAGCCTTGTCCTGAGGTTTAGGACATATGCCACAACAGATTCCTTGCGGGATTCACACTCACCCTCCCACTAATCATGAATAAAATCAAAAGGCCCCTCACCTTATGCCCATACAGCAACTCAAAGGGTGAAAAACCTGTGGACTGCCTGGGGTACCTCTCTGTGTGCAAACAGCAGATGGAGCAAATATTTGTCCCACTCACTCTCTCAAATTGGTCTGGAAATGCATGTAACATAGTCTTTAGTGTAAAGTTTAACCTCTCCACAAGACCATTAATCTGAGGGTGGTAGGGTTCATCTTTGGTGCTTCACCCCACAGCGCTCCCACTGGCACCTCTGTCAGTCAATATTTCTCTCAGGGAACCTACCCTGCTAAAAATCTCTAACAAAGCATTTGCCAACTTCTCTGCCTCAATAGAGGACCAGGCCACTGCCTCAGGGTATCTAGTAGCTTAATCTACTACTACCCAGATATAATTCATCCCTGTGAAACATGGGGTACACAGAGGCCCAACAATACCCATATCAATGCTCTGAAATGGCTCTTCAATCACAGGCAAAGACATCAAAGGAGGTTTGACCTTGTCCCGTGCCTTGCCTACTTTTTGGGCAATGCTCACAGGTCCAGCAGTATCCTGTTACATCTCTTGCAATCTCAGGCCAATAAAAGTTCTGCACAATACGCCTCTTGGTATGCTTTTGCCCATAAGACCTGCAAAAGGAATGTCATGGGCTATGGCTAGTAGTGGGAGACAGTAGGCTCTATGCACTACCAACTGCTTTATTACCTCACCATTTAGCCCTCCCTTAAGGGTCCACTCCCTATACAGTAATCCTTTGTTCCAGTATACAGATTCCCTTTTCCTTGAAAATTAGGTGCCTCCCTAGCTACCTCTTTCAATACTCTTAGTGTAGGGTCTGAGAGCTGAGCCTGTCTCCACTCTACCTTTGTGACCCTTGCCAGCTCCCCTTCCACAGGACATGTGGTATCCTCTGACAGTGGTGCCTCACTGTCAGCCTGGGTACTACCACATACCTCTGCCCTTCCAGTCACTCTGTAAAAGGGAACATCAATACCTACCTGTAGCTGTGGCTCATCTTCAGGCTCACTGCTACAGGGTAGCTCTCTCCCTGGGATAACCACCTCACCAGCCCTGGCTTCATGTGTGGGGTCTGTCTGGATTTCCCCCTGGCTACCAGCCCCACATGCCTGTCTCCAGCCTCAAGTACATTTAACTGCATGCACACAAGGGACTGTATTATCAAAATCATTCCTTATCAGGACATCTGCAGGTATATCCTTAAACAGAACTCCTTGCTTGCTTTCTTTTCCACCCTCTCAGTCAAGGTGAACCCTGGACAAAGGAATTTGGAATGGGGTACCTTCTAAAGCTCTGGCTGGAGTGGACTGCCAAGCAAGTACTACTGCTGCTCTTTAACTACTGCAGGCTTCACAGTGGTTATGTCAGTGGCTGTGCCTCTCTTAGCAGTGGCCTGTTTTCCATCCACTAAGATAAGATATAAACTCTGGTGATAGTCTGCTACCCCTGTTGTCTCTAGCCAAGTTACCACTGGCATACTGTATTTCCCACTTGCTGGCTCCCTCACCTTTTTTTCCCCACCTTGCTTCCATGGACAAATGTATGCTATATGGCCCCACTAGTTACTTTTAAAACATCTAAACCTTGATCCTGGCCTTGTACCTGAACTAGTGACTTCCCCTGTTACTGGTGGACTCTGTTGGGGTAGTTTATGTTGTCCATCATGGGCTCCTTTATATCCATGTGCAGCACTGGGTATCCACTTCTTGTGCAGTGATGCATTGCTTGCTAAGTAGAGCTCCTCTTTTTTTCCTCAGCTCATCTGCAGAATTACACTCCCAGTCTGCCAACCAGATTCTCATGTCCTCAGGCAAAGTGCTAAGGGCTTGTTCCCTCACCAAAAGGTCTGTCAGTCTTTCAAAATTGATGAACAAAAAAAGCAGGAACACAGCAGAAATGTTTGAATTTTCTTTACTTCAACACACTGGTACCACAGCCATTCGCCTTCGCATTTTGGAACAACCTGTGTTAGTTAGGGGGGGTGACATGGTGAGGAGGTTGAATGAGTTAGAAAGTAAATTCATTCTTAATTATGGAACGTTGTTTCCTAGGAGTCTCACCCTTGAGGTAAATATATGAAATTGTTCATATTTATGAATTTATAAATGTATGAATTAATGAGGTTTTTATTATCATGCTTATTTAGTCCATTATAAAGGTTAGTTATAGATATATTTCTTAAAAAAGCTCATCAATCAATGTTGGTTAGTTTATATTTAAAATTAGTTATTTAAAATATTTAGTATGGCTGTATTTAATAAAAAGTGTATGTAGTACTTTAAAAAATGTTTATACAGCGTTTTAAAACAGATGCAATTTTTCAGTTAGTTATTTAATTGTATTAAATGGGGTTTGAACCTATGTATATAAAGATGGCTGTTTGTAATTGCATACTGTCCATTGAAGGTGAATGGCCGAGGTACCTGTGTGTTGAAGTAAAGAAAATTCAAACAGTTCTGGTGTGTTCCTGCTTTTTTTTTTTCTAGTATATGGTTTGGTGAAGTGGTGGATTTGTGGAAAATATTTTTTCAAAACTGGTAACCTGACACCCACTCACCCACCTATGAAAATAAGTGTTTAACTCACCAGGTGTTAACTTAAAACATTCCAATAAACATTGTTTTACTTTAACATAGTTTAAACAATCGGTATCAGACAATTTAAAAACATCAGTTACAGCATTACCATGGAGTAAGGGGGTCAGGAACCATACTCAGACGCCTTGGTCAACATTATACTGTTTTCATACTCTTTCAAATATATGAATAAAACTCAAGATTATCACCCTCTGTAAACTATGAAAGAAATATACTACTTATTGCTTCTGGGGTTTTATTTCCTTCTCCATGACCCTGACAAAGAGTTGGCATCTCCCTCTCATGTTGGTGCTGTTTCTCCTTTTCTTCAGCCTCCAAACAATGCAGTCTCTCCACTGATTCTAATTTTAAATGTTTAGCCTCCAGTTCAAGTTTCTAACGCCAGATGGATTTTAAGTCCTCAGAGGAAAAGGTGAATTGTCCTGTTTCTGAAGGCTGCACATCCCTGTCACCAGACTGGTTGCCAGTCCGTGTTGCAGCTGTGATTAAAGGTGAAATCATTTTCTCTTTAGTCAGGTTGGCATGCACAGTCCCTTGGCTTCACATACCTTGGCCAACTGGTTCTTTGTTAGCTTGCCATAATCCTATGCTGACATCTTTGTCTGTTTTCCCTGACTAAACTAAGCTAACAAAAAAAAATTGTTATGAAAATGAAACTCTGCATGTTTACCATGTGGCTGCTGAGTGTACACACACCTTCAGTGACAACTGCTTACAAGCTACAGCAGTTCAATTAGTATTCCACCGCTGCTCACCAATATTTGACATCCCTCCTCTGGGTCTTTAATCCAGGAGTCTCGATCCTCACTATTAACACTGATGAGGGATGTTTATCTGTAATAAAAACAGATACACACAGTATTTCCAGATGTAGCTCTCTCCCCTCAATCATAACTTCCTTTAAGGGAACACAGTCTGGGGGCTGGGTTTCCCTCTCTCTCTCCAGGCCCCCAATAAGACTCCCCACTAACACAGCTGTAGAGTTGAGTCCTCAGTCAAGTGTTCCTAGCAAAGTCCTCCAGTGCCTTCTTTGTGAAATCAGTGCTCTGTGTCCCCGCTCCAAGTAGCTGACACACACACACTGAGATTTGATTTTCTCACACACACGCATACATAAATACATATATACAAGCACACACACACACCTGGGAAAGGCACACACATATTTACTAACTATGCTCCCTCTGCCCAGACTACAAGGTAGGCACTTCCACCAGACCACTCCAAAGCCAGCTACTGTAAGGTTCTTAACAAGGGTACCCAATTACACTGAGCAAAATTAATATTAATACAAATGGTAGTGTTTGACCAATGCAGCAAGGCTTTCAGAAGCTGCCACAGTATCACCAAATAAATATGAGTACTCTCAAAGGTTAAAATAGTCTCGAAAAGACTAGCCACAATGAAAAGTTTAAATATACTTAAATAATAACATAAAAACACTAAATATCTATTTATAATAAACACCAGAGTTTCAATCACAGGAAATATTAAAATAACACTGATGGGAAGATTCACAGAGATGCAGAAAAATAATACATAACTAACTTCACTATATTTTCCTAATTGATCTAAAGAATTACTGTTCCCTAGTTCACTCACTAGAGCAAGGCAAGATGAAGTGGGTGAGTGGCCTTCCTTCTTTGTCAGGTTTTAAAAACAGACTGCTCTGCTTCTGTCTCAAGTATTAAAGCATCATTTTAGTGCTAGATTACAGAATGACATCACATACATCTGGTCATCTGACTCTGGTTCCCACACTACCTCCTTTGCTACAAACTGAATGAGAATTTATCACATATGTATTACCATACACACAGCTAGACCTTTGCTGAGATGTGTTATAGCATCTGAAAGCTATAAAAAAACATTTCAAAGCTTCCACCCTTCCAGGGTAGCAATCAGTTCACCCTTAAGGACAATACAGTAGGATTCCTAGTCCTGGTTTTCACAGATATTTTGTCTGTCTTCAATCAGAATTGTAAGATACAATCTTTATGGCCTAAACCAGGTAATTTAATTTCAGACTTTTTCAAAGTTAGCTGGACTGAGATTAACCTCTTCGCTTCTGGTATCCTCTGTTACAATATATTAATTTCAATAGTTACAATACCATCTGACATACAGGTGTATTCCCACTGTTGTAAATTTTTAACACAAGCAGCTTTACAAATACACTTTCAACACAAGCATCTGTACAAATCAGTTTGATATACAAATGACATATAATTCTTTACAAAACTTCAGCTAGCTAAGCTGGCATATGTTACACATCCACTGCTCTACTTCTCCAGGCATAGCTGGCAATACATCACAGCTCCAATCAACATAGAGAGCCACTGGGTCTCACCTTGGTAATGAAGCCTTCAGCTTCAAAGGCAGAAAACGTCCAAGGTCAGAAAGACACAGACAGTATTGGTGTCAATATCAACTTTAACTCCTCATCTCTGAACCCAAAACTGAGTATGGCACTAAAGAAATCAAAGCCAATACAACTGGTGTCAAAAGCAGTTCATGTGTGAGAAAAAAATGAGAATAAACTGTTTTGACCATAGTTATAGTAAAGGCACCAAACAATGTCAGCTATCTTAATGGCTTGGTAGTCTCTGGACCCATTAAAATCAGCATTGAAACACAGAATGATGATGAGAAGTCAACTGAAGGAAGAGACAAAGAATCCCTGTCTGCACTGGAAGTAGATGAGAAAGGGATCAGACCCATTTCATCAGTGCCTGTAAGATAGCCTCTATCATTTTATATGAAACAAAATCCACTCTAACACATACTGGCTAAAACAGACCTATTAAACCTAACATAACTAGTAGAAGGCAGAGCAAAACAGATACATCTAAACATATCTCCAAAAGCTAATACAAGCTACTTTGCCTAGAAATTTTAGACATTTCCTTATCTGAAATAATCAAAATGGGAATTCTAAAAACAGTAGGAGCCAATTTGCTATCCTCTTGCTAGGCTTTTTCATAACCAGAAAGAAAGTAGAAGGGGACTAAACTGAATATTTCCCTAAATATCTCTGTTCTCATATCTGGGCTTCTCAAAGTCAGAAAGGACATCCGTAGGCAACTGGAAAGAAAATGATTCACCATCAGCTGCAATCTTGCTTGGAAAAAGACTTTTCCTTTGAGTACAAGCTTGTTTTTGTTTTCTTTTAAAATTCTCCTTTCAAATTCAACTCATTATGAGCAGACTTTTTTTGTGGTTACAGACAGCGAGGTCCTGAGGTAATATCCTGTGAGCACATTTCTTACTTTTTTAGACCAGATGAATGTTCCATACTACAAAAACATATTTGTAGACAGACACACACGCAGAAGCATAGCTGTCTTAACCATCACCCTGTGCCAGTAACATGAACCAGTGCCCTACCTCAGTAAAGAAAGGAAAAAAGAAAAAGCACTTCACTCTAATTAATCAGTTAGGTCCACATCCCCCACCTAGCCACAGCTCTCAGTCTCTTGGCACAAAAAATCTGGACAAAGCCAAAAAAATAATGAGGGGATAAATCTCCAAAAATAGGGACAAATGTAAATACTGCTGTTATAAACTTAGAAAGTTGCTATAATAAAAGGTCTTGTATTACAATGCATTTCCTAAAGAATATGAAGCCTATAGCTCAAATGCATGTCATTTAGTGAATTCAATCCTCACTGATTTGCCACACAAATTCAGAAAATTCCAAATTTTATGAGGAACAGACCAAAAAAATATGAGGCAAAAATGTGGACATTCTGTGAACAAGAGGCATGCATCCAGCTCTTTTAATTAACAGCAAAAAAAAAGAAGAAAAAAAACTTTACTGTAATAAGTGGTCAGCTTATTACAGTCAGATCCATGCCCTCCCAAGCTCTTTCACTGTGCAAAAAAAAAACCGCCATTTCTTTTACTTTTACATTCAACCAGGTGGCCAGATATATGACCCTATGACTGCCTTCCTTCCTGTCCCAGCCATTCGGGTCTCATTTCTGTGGCCTGCCCTGACCCTCCTTCCCACATCTTATGTTGCTACAGTTTATACGTTGTGAACCTACTGTGATAGCATTTCAGTTAAAAAAAAAAAAAAAAACTGTTTTTAAACTGCTTGCTACACTTTAGACCACACAGGGAGTGCTACAGCACTCAGGTCTGACTACAAATGCAATACCAGCATTAGAGATTGCTCTAGATTGGCTGATCGCACTCTCTTAACACTTTCCACCCAATGCAGTTGCCCCTCTCACCCCACCCTAGCTATGCTACTGCACAGACACAGACAGGCAGGACTGTAAACATCAATAAAGCAAAATCCAGCAGCAACAAACAAAAAGCAGAAAAATGTTGGGCAGCAAATAATTGGGCATGGAAACAGAATTAAAAGAAGCCTAAGGAGAATAATATGAAGTCTATCTGTAAGTAGTTTGGAATCATATAAAACTGAAAAGTTTGGGATAAAGGTAACACTACCTACAACCTATAAAGTAGAATAAGCAGCAAAATGCCATTTCCAGTGAGAGCTGCAGAGCAGAAGTGGAGATCTGGAGATAAACATGAACGATGATCATTTTTGGAAAAGGGATAGGAGTTGAAGTCTAAGAAAGTTATGTGCCAAACTGTCATCTGTCTTCAGACAATTTCTCAAAGTACTGATGAGGAGACTGAATCATTCTGAACTAACTACTTAACTATCTGCACAGTATTACCTTCTCTCAAGTGTTCTGGCAACTCCCTGAGGATGAAGCCCTAACAAAATATTCTTAAATCGGGGTGCATGGGAAACCTGCCTTACAAGCTTACTGACCCTTACTGCAATATGGGAAAGCCCAAAGGAGCCCACTTTTAAAGTGAAATATTTAACTTCCTCCAATTGTCTTAGTCTAAAGAAATCCTTCAAGCACTATGGCTTACCATACCCTGGACTGATTAGTGACTGACAGAGCTTGCAGGTGAGGATGTGGAAGCACATCATAGGCAACAGAGTATGGCAAAGCCAACAATGTACTACATATATAACTCACAGGACATGGAATGCAAAACACATGGCATGGGGTGGGCACTACATTCCCTAACCTGAGACTGGGTTGTAGCTTTCAATGTGTGTGTACAAGAGTGAGCATTCTCATGTGGAAGACATTGTGGATGTCTGTGGTGGACTAGATTGCACAATCTTCCACCCAGGAGTGAGGTGAGGCCAACAAAACATGCCTTTAATTCCAAGATATTGGCAAGGGCACAAAACACCTTCATAACTACCTGAATGACAAGCCTCTCAGGACAGCTCCTATCAAGGTCAGTGTATGGAAAACAAATGGGCAATAGCTACTTGGAAGGATTCTTGATGGCTGGCAGATATGGAGCAAAATTACAGAAAAATTATTCAAACATGTGCATTGTGTATGAGAGATGGTCATTATACGCAACTTTTTACTTATCTTAGTATACATCATAAGACTATGTAGACTTTACTGTTCCCAACAGAAAAGGATGGACTGCTGATAACCACTAACCTGCCAAGGCTAATAGACTTTGGATTTGTGCTACTGCTTTGCAAGTTCTAAAAATAGTTTAGCAAGTGAACCAGTGTAATTTGTATTTAGACCAAGGCACATTTATGGAGTCCTATGAAAATATTTTAAATTGTATAAATGACTGGAACATTGGGCTGTTCTTCAGAAATTCTAGGAATGATTCATTGATTGTGCCTGCTGACATGCCATACTAGACTGAGTACTGTTAGAATATGGGAATCTCCTCAGCTGAAACACTTCTGGGCAATAACTGCACATGGGTATCACCTCAGATGAAAGCAGTGTGATGGTTTATACTGTAAATTCTCATAGGCTTATAGGCAGTTACTAGGCTATTGGCCCTAGGGTGTTTATAAGCCTAGACATGTTATACTCTTGCTCCTTTATTGACCAAGTTGTATGGTCTATATTTGCAGCATGAGCCTATGATTAGCACAGACTGCCCTTATCCAAGAGAGACATAAGTGACACCCCCGGGGTGAAGTGGGAGTTTGTCCCACAGGAGTGGCAATCTCTGAGATACATCTGTCTCCAGCATGTCCTGTTAATGTCACATCCATACAGCAAGTGAATCTTTTCCCATTTGGCTTGTGGTTTATAACTTTTAGAATCAAGAATTTATCGTAGGGTCATGACTTTTCTCAAATGTTTCTTGAACGTCTTTGAAATTCTGTCGACACCATGACAATACTGATAGTTAACAGGCTAAATGTGGAAGAAGTATAAATCTTCCCAATTCTAAGCAAGATTTAACTCTCTCTGTCATTGGGTGTGAAATACTTGTATTAATTAATTAACCTTATAACAATTCAAAGTGTGTGACAGTTCATTTGATGAATAATAGAGTGACATGGAGAATACAATTAAATACCAATGCCAATAACAGTTTACACCTTAATGAGAGCAACACATGGATTTATAGCAGTGGCGGCTGGTGACTTCAAATCAAAGGGGAGCTGCAGGAGACAGCTGAATGGGTGGGGTCAATGGGAAGGAGTGCGGCCAACTAGAAAGGGGAGGGGCTATGCTCAAAACCACAAAAACTAACTAAATATGCTGCCCTGGGTGCCAAACCGTCATTATGAGAGTCCAATCAAGACAAAATGAAGTGTAGAAGAATAAAAATATTTCAATGCATTGGCTGCATGACAGCTTACTTAATATCGAGATGGAAACAAAAAGGTTGTGAGGCATGAAAAAATAAATTACTTTTTAAATACATTACTGGAATGCCAGTCAAAATCAAGTATAAGAAAAACAAGCAGCACTCAACTCAAACCACTTCTTGCACTGCAGTTCTAATTATAATTTATATTCAGCTTTATTAAAGTACCAAGTGACACGCTGAAAGTAGAGATCTCTGTGATGCCCCCACTTGTAAAAATGTTTCTTATCCAAAAAAAGACCTGATGCCTGATAACAACTATCTACTTGTTTCATGGGGAAAACACAATCAAAGTAAAAAATGAAAAGCAAACAAGAAACAAGCTCAAGATACATTGCTTAAAGGATTACTGTGCAGGTTATGGACCACACAATTGGCATTCTGTTTAGTTTACGGGTAAAACCTGCAGAGATGACTGGAGGTCTTCAACAAGTGTAATGAGCTTCTTAAAATAATGTAATCCTGGCCTTTATTACAAATACTGACATATGCATTTCAATACCCAAGGCTTATACATTATCTAGCTAAATATTCTCTACATGGCAACAACAGAAAGGCTTTCAATGTTGGCAATTCTTTAACAGTATGCTTATTAAAGCTTACTTGCATCTTATGATCTCAGACAAGCTTACCTGATGGTCATTAAAGCATTGCTACTTAAACACAGAGCAACAGGCACTTTCTGAGTAATAAGCATAAATCCACAGTACAAAAATATGACAGAAACCAGACCATTCTGCAAAATCAAGGACAGATGAAAAAGCCACTGTAGTACTTGTGTCCACCTTGGATGGGGGGGATACACTGCACATTTACACTGCATAACTACTCCCTGCCTTGCTTCGACACATCCAGAGTCACTACATGGGGGAGTGGGGTGCAACAAGTATGTCACAATTTGAAATGTCTCTGGCTGACTGTGATGGCCCTTACACATTTGTCGTACCTCTCAACCTCAGAGCAAGAAATCTGGACAAAGCCATACATAGAAGTGGGACAAAGGCCCAAAAATAAGGACAATTTTTAAATATTGCTCTTATAAACTTAGAAAGATAATAGAATAGGTCTTGCATTAGTATGAATTTTCTGGAGTATGAAATCTGAAACTCAAATGTCTGTCATTATTGTCTAACTTCACTCTTTAATAATTTGTCACTAATTTGCCAAAAAAAAAACAATTTTATGAAAAATGGACCAAAAAATGTGATGCAAAAATATAAAATAGCCACAATACAGCTGAGAACCTGTCAAAGAAGGGACACTTTAATATTAGTACTGCTAACTTGAGCAGCCGACAAAATAAAATAATCTACATGCATTTCTGAAATAAAAGTAATTTATAACTCTGATTATTACAGTTATTTCTTCATTGTAAACCCTCCATGTTTTCTTCCAAAATTGCTATTTTGTGGAGGGATTATTAGGGGGAAGAGCAACATTTTGAGCCAAAATCGGGGACAGTTGAGAGGTTTGGCTATGCCTAATTCTATAAAGCAATTTATTTGCATGTACCTCTCAACGTATTAATGCAATAAATCTGGACAAGGCTAAATATATTGGGGGAACATATAAACAGTACTAAAAATTGCTCTTGTATAAACTGAGACAGTTTAATGAACAACAGGTCTTACATTAGCATGCATTTTTCTGAAGGTTATGAAGTCTGAAACTCAGTGTGTCATTTAGTGGCTTAATTCTTAAATGATTTGCCAGAAAACCACAAATTTTATGAGGAACAAACCAAAAATAAGAAGCAAAAATCTATTCATTCTTTGAAAATCTGGACAGTTGGGAGGTATAGTTCAGCTGGGGCTGTCTAAGTTTGCCGCCCTTCCCCCTCACAAAATCATGGTCGAATGGAGCCTCCCCCTGCAGCCATTCCAATGATCCATTACTTGGCTATTTCATTCCATTTACCATAAATACTAATGTGCTTACTGCTTTACTTCTATGATGATTTGGACTTCATTTGAAAGTTTTATTTTGCATTTTACAGTACAAACACTAAGACATCTGCTAAACAAAGCAATGCAGTCTCACAATGAAAACAGACTTAGCATTAAAACTTCTCTACCCTTGAAACTCACATTCATTGAAACAGCATTGAAACCCACATTCAAAGAAAATACATTTTGCCAGTGGCAGATAAAGATTAATTCTGGGCTGTTTTCAAATCATAGGCCCCTTGCATATGAAACATGCATGTGCTCTTTGACACACCTTCCTATTGTTTTGAACATTTTTCCAGTAAACAATGAAACAAAACGCATGCACCAGTAATGACAAAACTGCCCAATTCAGAACATTTTTCCAGTAAACAATGAAACAAAATGCATGCACCCATAATGACAAAACTGCCCAGTTCAGAACATTTCCATCATAAATGTCTACTCAAACTTCTACAGTCCACCATTATCAGTAAATATGCACAATTCTACAGTCCACCATTATCAGTAAATATGCACAATCTCTGAAGAAGTAAAAGTCATCTAACTAATTCCACATTAAAGAAATATGTAACTAATGAAGAGGTTTCTGCTAGCAAACACCTTTATATTTCATGGTTTCATCGAAAAATAAAGTGGCTGTTGCCCCTGAGGAATAAACTGCCTATATTACATTAAAAAATATAAGCTAGTAATATTGTAATATAAAATGGATGGCAAACTGATAACAGGCTCATAGTTAGTATCTTAACTTTCTCAGTACGGCAGCATCCACCCCTTGTGGGGGTAGAACCCACAGCCATCTGTATCAAAAGCAAGTACACAACCTGTTGTGCTATTAACAATGCAAGCAGACTTAGCATAAGCAGCACTAAACTTCTCTTCCCCTGCAGCTCTCAGCTCTTTGTAAAATCTACTCAATATTCAACTGCATCTCAACTTCGCAGCACAAGAAATCTGGAAAAAAGCCAAAATGTATTGGGGGGGGGGGGGTGTCAAAAGCCCAAAAACCAGGGACACATTAAACATTGCTTGTATAATCTTGGAAAGTTGCTAGAATAAAATGCTGTATTACCACCATACATTTTACTGCCAAGGTCCCTGTGCAAAACAGTCAGAGCAACATACCACTATGCCAAATCAGCTGCTTTGTGAAAGAAAAATGCTGTGTTACCACCATACATTTTACTGCCAAGGTCCCTGTGCAAAACAGTTAGAGCAACATACCACTACGCCAAATCAGCTGCTTTGTGAAAGCGAGTAAGACTGAAACTTAAATGGCTAGCATTTAATGAATTCATTTCTCACCATAGCTGTCAACCTCTTCGCACAAAACACCTGGACAAACCCAGTAATGAGGGAATACAGACCTCAAACATATTCAGTGAATTCAGTTCTTGCCATAGCTGTCAACTTTAGCACAAAAAGCCTGGACAAAGCCAATAATGGGGGAATACAGTCCCAAAAATAGGGACAAATTTCAAATATTCATCTTATAAACTTAGAAAATTGCTAGAATAAAAGGTTGTGTTACTTTGTATTTTCTGAAGAATATGAAGTATGAAATTCAAATGCCTGTCAATTTTACTTCTGACAGAACAAAAACTATTTTCAGCAGAGGCCCAGGGAGAAATACTGCAGACACGTCTTTGTAAAATGGCAAGACACCAGAGCAAATCCACACAAACACAGGGAGGAGATGCAGACTCCACACAGAAGGCACCCCAGCCAGGAATCAAACCAGGAAACCTATAGCTGTGAGGCAACAATGCTACCACTGCACCATCAAATATGTAAGGAATTAAACATTCAGAAACCTGAAGTCTGAAAATTCAAATGCCTGTCAATTTTATTTAACATTTGTTAATCAGGACAGTCTGACTTGGAACAAAAAAAAAACAATTTTCAGCAGAGGCCCAGGAAGAAATAATACAGACATGTCTTTGTAACATGGGAGGACACAAAAGCAAACCCACACAAACACAGGAAGAAGATGCAGACCCCACACAGAAGGTACCCCAGCCAAGAATAAAACCTGAGAACCTGCAGCTGTGAGGCAAAAATGCTACCACTGCACCATCAAATATCAAGCATTGAAACATTTAGAAACCACAGATATTATGAGGAACAGAACAGAGGCAAGAATCGGCAATTTTTTACAAATGGTGGTGGGTAGGGAATTCAGGCCCTTAACACCTGCATACAAAGTACAGGGTTCAAGCCTGAGGTATTCCCTACCACACCACCATGAGTTTGCTCTAGCCACCAGTATATAGCAACTGGGGCATTTCACACACACACACACACACACACACACACACACACACACACACACATTCCCTTTGCTTACTTTGCAGCTGAGCTTAATTCCGATCCAAACAGTTCCTTTATCTGCAACTGCTTCCACTCCGTTGAGCCAAATAACTGCTCCCTTGCTGCCGCCAAGATTTCCAAACAGCCCCTTGCATGTCCAATCCAAATCCGTGAGCATCCCAAATCCAAATCTGCGATTGGCCCAGCCTGCTGCTGCCGCAGTCCGGAGTGCCTCCATTTTGTGATGTCACCGCTGCACAGACTGCTGGGCATCTTGGGGCCGAGATGCCTTTCCCCCTATCTAGACTACTGAGAAAGCAGTTTGAGAGCGTGCGCACACTTCCGGGAATTTACCGTTTTTGTTTTTGTGTTTCTCTGTTGAAATTTTATTTGTTTTTTAGGTGGGAGGGCTGCAGTCCTATAGCACGAGCCACCCCTGACCTATAGACAAAACAGCTAAAAGAGCTTTAAGGATCAGCAGCATTTTCATGTTTATGAATCAAACAAGCATACTAGTGCAGTGTAGAAATAGTGTTTAGCTGTGCACATATTAGGTAGTTGCTACAGGCCCGATTTAGCCAAATGTCAAAACATTAGAACTTGTACTCATTACTAAGAAATTACATTAACTCTTTCTGACTGTATTAAAATTCCTGATTCTTTAGATATCTTAAGAGTTTCATACTGCAAGTTTTGCTTTGTTGAAATGGGGTCTTGACAAACTGATCTGTCTGTACAGGAATAGAAGAAATGGTTTGCCTGTGTTATTGTATATGCGATAGTGACATGCAGTATAAGTACTGAAGTAGTTTGAATGGCACCAGTTCTAAGTGCTGCATTTGTACGTTTTTTCTGGGAGATGGTGGCTGTTGAGCTGGTTCCAGACAAGTCATATCAAACACTATTTTAAAAGTTTGAAATACAGGAAGGAATTGGGCCTGGGTTTCTCAATGCACAGCAGTTCTATGTATCTCACTGTAGTCCAATAACAGATCTGCCTCACATTTGATATACATCAAGTTTAGTCCCTCTGTGAGTATGTCCTTAGAGACCCCAAGAAAGTGATTACTCCTCATCCACATCATAGCCTAATAAGAAAAGAGCTGGAGTGTGTATGCAAGATCCTTATTCTCAATACCATCCAAAACAGAAACTGCTCAGTTAATGCCATCATTCTCTTTCTGTCAAGGGAGTTCTGCAAGTGGGAGGATGGAGGCCTCTACTCTCTGCTACATATTCCACTGTAAAATGTGGAAAATTAAACAGGGCTGAGGTAAGTATGGAGGACTACAGTGCAGATTTATCTAGGCACAGTTTCCACTCCATTAGGGACAATGGACAATTTATTTATTTATTTTTTTTAATACCAACAGTAAGTGCTTCACAGCTTGCTGTTGCCAGTTCCTGAATAGTTCCAAAATCCAAAGACAGGGTATGTTCCTTAGTGGTAAGCACCATTAACTGTCCTTCTATTGAAACACAAGAACATATCTGTTTGTGATACAGCTAAAATATCTACAAAGGTCTGGGACACCTGGGAGGCCAAAATCTAATTGCAAGCCTACAAAACAGCAACAAGTGGAGGAAATATGAAAAATAAGTACTGGAATCCCTTATCTCCCTGGGCAGACAAAGCTTTGCCTCAATACAGCCGGCCCTATCAAACATTTGTAGGTTGGACAGGGTTACTAAGGGTTGGGCATTCTACTCATCAAATCCTTAGTGATCTTCTATTGTTGTGTTATTTATTTTGCTTTTTATAATTAACAGAAGAATCTCCTAGAGTAGAAGAGATGGACATTCCTTGGCCTAAAGCCAAAAAGCTTTCTGAATTCAATAAAAGCCATAAGGTTTTGAGTTTTCCAAAGTTGTTTGCCACCCCCCCCCCCCTTTGAAGACAATATACAGTGCTCATAAGGTTACAGTGATGATGCCCAGTGATTGAAAGGCAGTGAAAATAGTAATGATTCAGTAGATTTAGTGTCCCATATTTACCGGTAATCTTTTCCAGGGTCATCAATGGACTTAAAAAATCTTGAAAATCATAACTAAAAAAAGGCCAGATGTCAAAAATGAAGTACACAATTTCAAAAGTAAAACAGCCAAATACTAAACTCACTCGGTTGAGGCATACAAATAAATGTATAGCTTTGTTGGGAACTAACTTACCATAACTGTAGAGGTTTGTTCACTGTTTCAATAATCTTTGTCTATGCACTTCTGCCAAACAAAACATGATGTTCAGTCCAACATCCATAACCTAGCACCCTTACCCCCATTTTTGACCATGTAGACTCACTTCACTTGGGCTTCAGAAGGTCTGCGGTGTAAGCAAGATATCTACCCATTCCATCCGTGGTTCTTTCTTGTCCAGTAGAATCTGTGGCCAAGTTAAAAGTTCTAATTGCTCTGGGGATGGGAAAAACCACTGGCCCAATTTAAAGTAATCTAATAATGCCTCTTCAAAGCTGCCTCCACAAGTTAAGTACTTTGTGGTGCTGTACAGTGGGAAGAGAGTTGACTTTTTACCTATCCTGGTTTCATGTGCTCACAGGATCGGAATAAGGAAGGGACACTGTAGTGCAACAAACACTAACATCTAGAATTATGTCAGGTTCTTAACACGGTGGTAGTACACTCATCTTTAAGGTTTAATTCTGTAGAAACCTTCACTTGAGAGGAAACCCAAAGCTCATGGGCAAATGAGCTGCTGACCCTGAAGATCTGACGATGTGCTGAATGAAGCAGGCCTTAAAAAACTGCCATAGCAAGTCCTGCCCTGGAACTAGAAGTGATGTCCAGATTGTAATTCCAAGAGAAGGTGCAGACTAAGGAAAATGCAACTGCTTCTAAAACAGGCTGAGTGCTGACCCTCTACAGAAGCAGCAGTGGGAGCTGTGGCTCTAGTAGACTGGGCCAGTACCTGCTCTTGTACCATTTGGCAAGAAAACAGCAACAGAAATGCATACAATGAGCAAACATTTGTTTGGTGACAAGACTTCCCTTTCTATTCTTACAGGAAATAACTGCTACTTCTTTCTTTTCCCCCTCCCTGTAGCTGAAAATCAGCTGCCATCAAGTCCTCCCCTCATTTCGCAGATTAACAGTCCTGCCTTAACCCAACCCCTGTCTGGTGACGAGGGGATAGAGGATGCTGGCAGAATACTATATTACTGCCAGTGTGTGTGCAATCATGCCATCATCTCACAGCAGCCTTGTCAGCTCCGCCGTCATTGCTCTCAGGCAGTTCATGCAAGTTTTTGTGCCGGGGAGCCTCCCAACAAAGCCGCTCAAAGCTTATGCAGCATACAGCTTGACAGTCTCATAAGCTGCTCATTTCCATCCTACCTAGGCTGCCTCTCTCTCTCTCCACAGGGTGGGCAAGCCCAGTGTTCCTCCAATATCCATGCAGCAAATCAAACACTGGTCATCTGGAGAGCAGTAAGGACTTTTCCCCTCTGTGCCACAGGAAAACATTTTTCTGTTGATATTTGTTCTGTTCAGACTAAATCTCAACTGCCTATGCACAGCCAAGGAATATATAATTCTGTTCTCTATATTCAAAAGAGAAAGGAAAGAACACTGATGGGTTAATGGGGCTTATTCAAGGACAATCTCAAAAGGGTTAGTGTATCAAATGACCCTGTCCTGGAAGATGACTAGAAAAGATTCTTTACACATGATGGCCTGCAGTTCTGAAACTTTTCTGACTGAAGTTATTCCAACAAAGAAAACAGGTATTTAGGTAAAGAAATTCAGGGATGATGAAGTAGTTAGCTCCAAGGAGGGTAAACGTCAGTTTCTTGGAAACATAGGTAAATCTGATAATGAAACAGGGTCCTTTTTGGAGGGCCATGAATTGCTTTACTGGTAATAAGGAAAGTACAGTTTTGTACCTACCATAAATGTAGATGTCCAAACTGGATAGCATCTGCAGTCATAACAACTGGGTTGTCCTGTCGTCAGGCAGCCCTTCAGTCGGCCGGATTCCAAAGTCCGGGTCCGGCTTCGGCTGATGTCACACTTCACCCGACGTCATCTCTGTTGGTCTTCGGGTATAAAGGCATCAGCCGACGCCATTTTCCTCAGTGTTTCTTGCCCCAGATGCCAGTAGCCCTCTTGTAGGCTAAAAATTTTGGATAAATGCCAATGTTTCCAAAAAGATAGTGGTAAACACAAAAAATAAGCATGTATGTACATATATACAACAAATACACCATAAAAGACTCCCCCGCACCAGCTAGCTATTAGTAGGCTAAACACCCTAGGAGTACCACAGAGGTGAAGGAGGGAGGGTAATCCTGACTGCAGATGCTATCCAGTTCGGACATCTACATTTATGGTAGGTACAAAACTGTACTATGTCCTTCATGGATGCATCTGCAGTCATAACAACTGGGTAGAATACCATAGCCAACTAGGGGAGGAGGAAGAAACTAGATTATGGTGTGTTTAGGATCCCTTGCAGTACAGCAGTGGCAAACCCTGCTCGGGATCTGGAATATAGAGGCAAATTATAATGCTTGGCAAATGTATGCACGGAGGTCCAAGTAGCCGCCTCAATAATGTCTTTGGTTGCCACTCCTCGTAAAAAGGCTGTAGTAGTGGCTGTTGCCCTTGTAGAATGAGGTCTTATGTTCTTTGGAATTGGTTTTCCATGGAAGGAGTAACAGAATCGTATGCAATTTCCTATCCATTTGGAGATTGTCTGTTTGGAAATAGCTTTTCCTTCCCTTCCTGTTGCATAGGTTACAAAAAGCTGATCAGTTTTTCTGCTACTTTTTGTTCTGTCCAGGTAGTAGCGTAGCTGTCTATGTACATCCAAGGTATGCAGTATTCTTTCGCCTCTGTTTTGTGGGTTGGGAAAGAAGGTAGGTGGATTGCCTGGTTTAAAGACACTCTGGATACCACCTTAGGCATAAATGTAGGATTAGTCCTCATGGACACTATCTGGATGGAAGATTAGGAAGGGTTGTACTGCCATTAGGGCCTGGAGTTCAGAAACCCTCCTGGCTGAGGTTATTGCCAGTAGGAAGGCGGTTTTCCACGATAGATGCTGTAGGTCTGCTGTTGCTGCTGGCTCAAAGGGTGATAGTGTCAACTTTTCTAGCACAAAGTTCAAGTCCCAAGCTGGTAATGGTGGTTTCCTTGGAGGTTTTACATTCTTGATTCCTCTGAGGAACTGTCTGAGTAATGGGTGTGAAAAAACAGGTGGATCAAAGCTGTATTCTGCTGATATAGCTGATGCATGTATCTTGATGGAGGAGTAGGACAGGCCTGAATGTATAAGTTCTGCCAGATACTCCAGAATGTTAGGCATACCTATGTTTGACACATCTTTTCCTCTTTCAGTACTCCAAATGACAAACCTTTTCCATTTTCCTGCATAGTTCCTTCTTGATGAAGGTCTGCGGGCTTCAAGAATAATGTCTTTAACTCTTTGGGAAAGTTCTGGATTAGCTGCTGCTATGTGATGTTCCATGCAGTCAGTTGCAACGTTTTTAGGTTTGGATGCATGATGCTGTAGTTGTTCTGAGTTAACATCAAAGGCATCAGGGGTATTGGCCACATATTGTTCTGAGACATGGTCCTCAGCAGTGGGTACCAGTGTTGTCTTGGCCAGTTTGGAGCTATTAGGATTATCCTTGGACGTTCTTCCTTGATTTTTAGTAATACCTTTTGTATCAAGGGAAGAGGTGGGAATGCATATGCTGTTAGGCCTTTCCAGCTGAAGGAGAGCGAATCCACTTTCCATGCTAGTGGGTGGAATGTCCTTGTGCAGAACTTTTTGAGCTGGTGATTGAGAGGGGAAGCAAATAAATCTATCTGAGGCATTCCCCATTTCTTTGAGATGGTCTTGAAGATGTCCGGGTGTAGCATCCATTCGTGGGCATCCGATGTGGTTCTGCTTAATATGTCTGCTAGAGTATTTTCTTTTCCGGTACAAATATTGCCTGTAACTGGATGTTGTAGCTGAGTGCCAGGCTCCACAGCTCCAAAGTCATTCTGCATAGGGGGTATGAATGAGTGCCTCCCTGTTTGTTGATGTACCACATGACTGTGGTGTTGTCTGTCCTTATCATCAACTGGCCCTCTTTGAGAAATGGTCTGAAGTTTTGGATTGCCAGTTTTACTGCCAGCATTTCTTTTAGGTTGATGTGCAGGTGAAGTTGATCCTGCGTCCACAATCCTTGCACGCATTTGTCTAGCATGTGGGCCCCCCATCCTAGGTCTGAAGCGTCTGTTGTGATGGTCTGGCTTGCTTGACATCTGCGAAAGGGTAGTCCTGGGTTTGACTGGCATGCTTGAGCCCACCATAGGAACTCCTGTTTTAAGCATGGAATTAGTGGAATTTCTGTTTCTAGGCTGTGCCTGTGTTGGGACCATAAATTCTGTAGGTACCACTGTAGTTTTCTCATATGTAGTCTGGCAAGTGGAACCAAGATTATGCATGATGCCATGAAGCCCAAGGCCTGCAGTACTTTTCTTGCTGTTAACTTGTTCTGTTTTGTTAGTGCCAAGAAGTAAAGAGGGAGTTCTCTTTGTTTTTCTGCAGTTAGGAAAGCCATTTGTTTTACTGTGTCCAATTCAGCCCAAGAATGTCCTTGTCTGGGATGGGATCAGCCTTGATTTTTGTAAATTGACTGTGTATCCCAGTGCTTGTAGCAAGTAAATGACCCTTTGTAAATCTGTTGTCAGCTTGCTTTTGTTGTCCCCTTGTAGCAGGCAGTCGTCCAGGTATGGGTAAATTTGAATTCCCTGTAGTCTGCAGTGGGCGATTACTGATGCCAGGCATTTTGTGAATACTCTGGGCAGTAGATAAGCCAAAGGGCAATGCTGAGAATTGATAATGCTCTGATCCTGCAAGAAATCTGAGGTATCTTCTGCAGATTGGTCGAATGGGGACATGCAGGTATGCCTCCTTGAGATCTAGAGTTACCAGCCAACACTCCTTGCCCAGCATGGGAAGAAGTTGCTGTAGGGTCAGCATTTTGAATTTTGGGACAATGATGTATGTATTTAAGGTGGACAGGTCGAGAATAGGTCTCCAACTTTTTTCCTTTCTTGGAACTAGGAATAGTCTTGAGTAGAATCCCTTTCCTTGTTCTGTTGTTGGCACTCTTTCCACAGCTCTCATGTTTGCTAACTGCATTATCTGTTGTAGAGCCTCTGTTTTTTGATTTGGAGGTAGATTTGGCATTCCTCTTTTGACTGGTAAAGTGTGGAAGTGGAACCGGTAACCTTGATCTATGGTTTGTAAAATCCACTATTCTTTTGTGATATAGTGCCAGTTCTTTGAAAATAAGGTTAATTTGCCGCCTAATGGAGCTGCTATTTGTTCCCTGGTAGGCGGATTTAGAGTTAAGTCACTGTGGCTGTGTTGTTGTAGTGGCAGTGGTTGTGTCTGTGCCTCTGTTGTTACCTTGCCACTGTCGTCCTCTGTAGGCACCTCCTCTGGATTGGTTTCTGCCTCTGGAACGTCTATTCCTGCCCCTTTGGGATCTTGTGGAGTCAGGAAAGGACCAATTTTTGGCAGGCCAGTTCCTGCTAAACCTTGGGGATTGGACCTGTAAGAAATCTTTAACCGTTTGAACAGATTTTGCCTTTTCTTCCATTTTCTTCATTACCTGCTGGGCAGGTGTACCAAACAAGCTGGTCTTATCCATAGGAGCATCTAATAACTTAGCTTTAACATGATCCGGTAAAGCTTGTTCCTTTAGCCATGCATGCCTTCTTATCACTGTGCCAGTCATGGCTGATCTAAATGAAGCCTCCAGTGCATCATAGCCACATTTTAAGGAATGGTTACTAACCTGTTGTATGTTATTTACCATTTCTAATACATATTTCTTATCAATTGATTCATCAGAGGATAGCTTTTTGTTAACTGATCAAGCATAAACTCTTGGTATTGTATCATGTGAAACTGACAGTTTAAAGCTCTAGCTGAGAGAGTAGCTGAAGTGTAAACCTTTTGCCCCATCTGTCTAGAGACCTGGCTTCCCTTTCAGAAGGAATAGGGTTTTAGCTGTGGTGTGCTACTGCCTTGGGACCCTGGGATATAGTTTCGGGGTCTGCAAGTGGGGCCTTGTAAAGGAGGTGATGAGTGTCTGGTACCCTGTAAAATCTGTCTGGTTTGGCAGGGGCTGGAGGTAAAGAATCTGGTGCAGAGCAGACATCATTGAAGGCATCATCCACTACAGAGAGCACAGGCGGTATAGCTAAGGGCCTGTGTTGTGGAAGGTGCAGAAAGGTTCTCAGTCTTTTTCTGGAGTCTGAGAAATCCTGCTGCTGCCATTGGAACTGCTCTCGCATGGCATGTAAGGTTTCCCCAAAGGAAAATTCTTCTGGTGGGGAGGCAGCTGGAATGGATTCTTCCGCATCTGAGTCTTCAAAATTGGAGAAAGGAGCCTCTGGCTGGTCTGTTATGTCTGATTCATCAGCAGAATCATCAGAGGACACAGGCTCGGGGCTCTGCCCTAGGTCTCTTCTCTGGGGCTGAGAGGCCCTGTCTGGGTGAGATTGAGATCCCTAATTAATGAAATTAAATCTTCTGCCAGAGTAAGCATTTGTGCACTAGAAGAGGGCCGGGTTGTAGGGGGTTTAGCAGGCACTGTTCTAGTAGTTTTGGCTGCTTAGGCCCTGGCAAAGGCCTTAATGGACATGGCTGCTGGAGGCCTAGCAGCACCACGTGCTGGGGTAGACACATCCAAGGGAATGGTGTCTGATAAGTCAGTGGCAACCACCGTAGTGGATAAAATTTCTGAGGCCGATTCAAGAGAAGTAGCAGGGGCCTCAGTGGTAGTGATAGATTCTGCTGTATTTTGATCAGTTTTCTCGGTTTCGGCCGAAACCGAGACACTCATGTTTGCTTAACCATGGTTTCGGCCGAAACCGCGGACCGCGAGTGTCGGTCTTTATCTTTGCGTTTTTTAGCAGTTTGGGTAGTCGGAGGATCCGACGGCATAATATACACAAAATCAGAACCGAAAAACTGTTCAGCAAACTCCGATCGACGCCTAAGCGTTCGTCGGTTGAAAGAAGCACAGGCCGAACAGGCTGCTACGTCGTGGGCTGGGCCTAAACAAGGCAGACAGTAAGAGTGGAAATCCTTATGAGGTATTTGTTTCCCACAGGTTAAACAATTATTAACTTTTTCTGACATCGGCTGAGGCAAGAAAGAGTCCCCAACGGGGTACTTAGCTTTAGAAGTCTTCGAAGTAGTATTCGGTAGAAGTAATCTCTGGATCCGACCGACCGGCACTTGCGAACAGCTTCTGCTTCGGGCGCCACGCGGCAAGAAAGACTGAGGAAAATGGCGTCGGCTGATGCCTTTATACCCGAAGACCAACAGAGATGACGTCGGGTGAAGTGCGACATCAGCCGAAGCCGGACCCGGACTTTGGAATCCGGCCGACTGAAGGGCTGCCTGACGACAGGACAACCCAGTTGTTATGACTGCAGATGCATCCATGAAGGACATCGGAGGGTGATCACAAAAATATAAAATAACCCTGAATTGTAAAGGTCTAACAGTACTTGAGGATCATGCACACTGAGGTATGCATTGGATACTTTTCCCTCATTTGCCACCAGAGGAAGAATCTCTTCTTGATTTTTAATAGGCTCATAGGTGTGTACTAGGCTAATGGCCCTGGAGCCTTTACACTGACATCATGCTACCCAACCTTAGTTCCCACTGCCTCTGCCAAGTAGAGCCACTGGACTGATCCCTGGGGTAAAATTTCTATTTCCCATCCACTCATTAAGGTTTCTCTTGAAGAGAGTCAATGAGGTGCGCTGTTTGACATGTATGGGAAGTCTATCCCATAGCAAGGGCAGTCTCTGGGTTATGAACCTGTCCCTCCAGCACGTTCTGTTGATATTTGGTTTTCCAGCTACTCTCAAAGTAGTCTGTACCTCCTCAGAAAACGTATGCTTTACGGGAAATAATAGCTATCTATTTAATGTAATGGATCTTGATTATCCATCTCTACCATTTCAAGGATAGGACTGAACACCACTACCACTTACTGACGTAGGAAAAAAGTACAGTTGTGTACACTTACCATAAATGTAGATGTTAGAGTGTATTCACTGTTGCAGTCATCACATTTGGGTTATCCTGCCAGGGGTAGCCTTCAATCGGCCCAAATACCAGAGGGTTAGTATTTCTGCATCAGTTGCTGTCGCTCCAGGACTGACGTCAGGTTGTCAGTGGTATAAAATCAGGCAGCCGATGCCATTACATCAGTTTTTCTTGCTCTGTCAGGAGCCTCCAAATAGGGAGCTAGGTTATGTGGAAGAACACCACCAATAGAAAGTAAATACAAAAATTCCCTGTAAGGAGAGAGAGGGGCAAGGGGGATGGAGGTGGGGGGAAACCAGGACTGCAACAGTGAATACACTTGAACATCTACATTTATGGTAAGTGTACACAACTGTACTATGTTCTTCATGTTTCACTGTTGCAGTCATTACATTTGGGTTGATTCCCAAAGCTGAAAAGGGTGGAGGCAGGCAAGAACACTGGGGGCTGGCTAGGATGCCTGCATGACTGCGGTGGCATAGCCTGCCTGGATTTGGAGAAGATAGGCAGATGGTAATGCTTTGTGAAGGTATGAACAGATGTCCATGTTGCAGCCTCCAGGATGTCCCTGGTGGGGTCCCCTCTAAGAAAAGCTGCAGAGGTGGAGGTTGCCTTGGTGGAATGTGTCCTGACCCTTTGAGGGCAGTTTCCTGTGCTGTTTGTAGCAGAAATCGATGCAATGTGCTATCCATTTGGACATTGTTTGGATATGGCCTTGCCCTCTGCCCCTGCTGCGAAGCTGACTAGCAATTGATCAGTTTTTCTAAAAGATTTAGTCCTGTCCAAATAGAATTTGAGCCATCTGTGCACATCTAGAGAGAATCCTTTCCCCCTTGTTTTGTAGGTTAGGGAAAAAAGGGGGCAAATGAATGGATTGGTTGAAAGCCACACTGGACACCACCTCAGGCATGAATGATGAGTTAGTCCTGAGGGAGACCCTGTCAGCATGGAAAATGATGAAGGGCTCAACAGCCATGAGTTTTTTGTAGCTCTGATACTCTTCTAGCTGAAGTGATGGCCAGAAGCAAGGCTGTCTTCCGAGAGAGGAATTTTAACTCTGCTGAAGCTGAAGATTTAAAGGGGGGGGTGAGCTTTTCCAAAACAAAGTTGAGGTCCCAAGCTGGGGTAGGAGCTCTTCTGGTTGGCCTTAAGTTCTTAGCCCCTCTCAGGAACTGTTTGATGAGAGGGTGTGAGAAGAGATGTGGCTTTGTGCTGTAATGAGCAGAGATGGCAGAGGCATACATTTTAACAGAAGAGAAGGATAGACCCCTGTGTAGTAGGTCTGCTAGGTAATTTCAGGATAAGAGGTGGGGAGAGCTGTGCTGTTCCGGCTCCCTTAGTCTGGATCCAGGTGCAAAACCTTTTCCACTTATCAGCATAAGATTTTCTAGTGCTAGGGCATCTGGCTTCATGTATAACATCTAGGACTTATTTGCTTAAGCTGGCAGCTTGAGTAGAGGTCAGGGAATAAGCCAGGCTGCCAGGTTGAGGGTCTGCAATTGGGGATGCATGAATTTCCCATTACTCTGGGTCAGGAGTGTTGGCATCTGAGGCAGGTGCCATGGTGGCAAGGGTGACAGGCTGTGCAGCAGTAGGTACCAGTGCTGATGTGGCCAGTCTGGGGCAATCAGGATTGCCCTCCATTTTTCCTCCCTTATTTTGAGCAGTACCCTTGAAATGAGTGGTAGGGGGGGAAATGCAAAGACCGAGAGGTTTACCCACTGGAAGGATAGAGCATCCACTTCCCAGGCCTTGTTATGAGGTTCCCTGGTGCAAAACTTGCTGAGCTGATGATTGGAGTGGGAGGCAGAGGTTCACCTTCAGGGTGCCCCATTTCTGGGTTACAAGGGTGAAGGTTCTGTGGTCTAGCTGCCACTCATGTGGGTCTATAGCAGGTTTTCTGCTTAAAGTGTCTGCCAGATAGTTTAGGGAGCCTGGCAGGAATTGTGCTAGCAGGTGTAGTTGCATGGTTGAGGCAATGTGCCAAAGGGTCATGGCAAGCCTGCAGAGAGGATGAGAGTGAGTCCCTCCCTGCTTGTTGATATACCAAATCACTGTGGTGTTGTCTGTTTTGATCAGTAGAGGCCCCAGGGAGAGTAGGGGTCTGAAAGCTGTCAGGGTGTGCTGAACAGCTAGCATCTCTTTTTGTTTGAGGTGCAGATGTATTTGATTTGGGCTCCAATGGCCCTGAATGCACCTGCCGTCTAGGTGTGCACCCCAGGCATAGTCTGATGCATCTGTGGTGAGGGTCTGGGAGGCATTGGGTTGTGAGACGGGAAATCCCTTGTAGTTGCATGCTGCTACCCACCAAAGAAAAATCTTTCCTTAGACAAGGTATCATTGGTATGATAGTTTCCAGGTCCTGAGTGTGTTGACACCAAAGGCTTTTTAGGTACCACTGTAGTTTCCTCATATGCAGTCTGGCATATGGAATGAGTAGAATGCAGGAGGCCATGAACCCTAGAGCTTGCAGGATTTTCCTTGCAGATAACTGGGTTCTGGTGGCTAGCTAAGAGAAGTAGCCTGTCAGGTAGGCTTGGCTTTCTGGAGTAAGGAATGCCATTTGGGATGCTGTGTCCAGGCTTGCTCCCAGGAATACATTTTTTTGTGTGGGGAGTAGTTTTGATTTCTTTTCATTGATAGTATACCCCAGGGAGGTCAGTAGGTCCTTTACAAAGATCAGGTGCTGTAACAACTTTTCCTGTCTGCCCGAATCAGGCAATCATCTAAGTAAGGGTAAATTTGAATATCTGTCTGCAAAAAGCAATGGCTGGAGCCAGGCATTTTGTGAAAACTCTGGAAGCAGTGGATAAGCCAAAAGCAAGCGCAGAGAACTGAAAGTGCACAGATCCTGCCCTGAAACGTAGATATTTCATGCAAGACTCCCTGATTGGGATGTGTAGGTAGGCCTCTTTTAGATCTAAGGTGGCTAACCAAGCATCATTGGAAAGCATAGGAAGAAGCTGCTGGAGGGTTATTTGAATTTTTGTATCACCAGAAAGGTGCTTAAAATGGATAGATCGAGAATTGGGCACCAGGTGCCCTCTTTTCTGGGTACCAGGAAGAGTCTGGAATAGAAACTTTGGCCTATCTGTTCTGCAGGAACATGCTGTATTGCTCTCATGGAGAACAGGGAAAGGACTTGCTTTTTGGCCTCTGCCCACTGGTTTGGAGGAAGATCTGGGAACCCTTTTGGGGCTGGCAGTGTGTGGAAATAAAATGTGTATCCCTGGTAGACTATGCTGAGGACCCATCGCTCGTTGGTAACAGAGGCCCAGTTGCTTGCATGGAAGGAGCGGTTTCCTCTGAGGGGCACAAGCAGGTGGGCAGAGGTAAGCAGTGGAGGTGTAAAGTCATTGTGAGTTCTTACCATGAGAGGGTGGCTTTGCACTCCCTGTTTTTGAAGAGGAAGAACTCAGTTGCTTAGATCTCTGCATTCCCTGGGGCTGCTGTCTGGGGGGGTCTGCTTCCCCTGGGTCTGGGCTGAGCTGTCCTGGAGGGGGCAGGAAAGGACCAGTGCTTGGAGGGGCAATGCTTACTGAACCTCAAAGGCTGGACCTGTAAGAAGTCTAACTGCATAGATTTAGCTTTTTCTTCCATCTTTTTTAAGACCTTTTCTGCCTTGGTGCCAAATAAATTGTCTTTGTTCAATGGTGCATCCAATAATTTGGATTTGACATGGTCTGGCAAGGTCTGTTCTTTAAGCCAAGCATGCCTTCTAAGGACAGAACCAGTGACTGCTGCCCTGCAAGATGCTTCTAGGGCATCACAGCCACAATGCAAGGTGTGCTTAGTAACTTGACTTGCAGAATGCATTAGCTCTTGTAATTCTTTATTTTATGCACAAGCAGGAAAGGAAGATATTTATTGTTTGAGGAGTTCCATGGTATGCTGCTGATATTTCAGCATGTGGAACTGACGATTTAATGCTCTAAAAGCAAGGGTAGCAGATGTATACTTTTTTACCTCATCTGTCTAATGCTCAGAAATCCCTGTCTGAGGGGGTGGGATTCTTAGCTGAGGTTGCTTTAATTCCTTTAGGTCCTTAAGAGATGACCTCTGGGTCAGCAGTAGGATTTTTGAAAAGGAATTTGTGAGAGTCAGGGACTGTAGTACCGGTCAGGTTTCCTGGGAGCAGGAAGAAGGGTGTCAGGAGTCAAACTGGATTCTATAAAAACATCAACAACATCCAGGACAGGAGGAATAGCCAAAGGTCTGTGCTGTAGTACATCTAAGAAATTCCCTGAGTCTCTTTTTTGACTGAGGATAGTCTTGGCATTCCCATTGGAAATGCTCCCTTAAAGTATGACGGGCTTCCCCAAATGAAAAATCCTTGGGTGGAGAGGCAGAAGGAATGGATTCCCCTGTATCAGAATCCTCATAAGCAGAGAGGGGTTGCACATCTTCATATTCAGAAGTATCGGATTCACCAGACTCCTGTTCAGATAAAACTACTGGGGACAAGTCTCTTTCTTTTGGAAGGGGTAGCCTGGTTTCCCCTAATAAGCATAATAAGGTCTTCCACCATTTTAAGCATTTGAGATTAAGGCAGAGAAGCAGGTGCCTGAGTTTGGGTCATCGTTTTTGTGGACGTAGTTCATACCCTGGGCCTTAGAAACTCAATATTTTTAGAACTGAAGACCAGAAAGAAGTTGGTCTGTGTTGAGAATCCGTAGTGCAAAGTACTTCCTCGGAAGCCGGTGTCTGCTCAGCGGCTCCGGACCCATGCAAAGTAGAGACATCCGCAAGATCCTTAGTCAAAGAAGAGTTTTGTGGCATACCGGACTCCGAAAGGATCTCTGCAGCAGCATGCGAATCCACAGAAGCGGGCATCAGGGGCTGCGAAATCACCTCACTCTGGACTGGAGAACTGACGACTAGCTTAGTGTAAGCATCGGCAATTATGAACTTGTGTGGTCTGTCTATCCTTACATTTTTTCAGAAGATCGGTAGTCGGATGGCTTACCAAAGCCATATCAGAATTCGAGGACAGAGAGTAAAAATATCTAGCTACAATAAGGGCCCAATGACATATAGTTCTGGCATTGAACAAAGCACAAAAGTGACAGCGGGGGGCATCGTGGTCTGGGCCTAAATAGGTGACACAGTAAGAATGGAAGTCTCGGTGTGGTATTTGCTTTCCACAGGTGAGACAATTGTTAACTTTTTCTGACATCGGTTAGAGCAAGAAAAAAGGATCCCCAATGGGGTACTTAGCTTTAGAAGACTTCAACTCCAATTCGGAAACGAAAACTCAGGTAGCGTCCGACCAGCACTCATGCAAACTGCTTCTGCTTTGGGCTCCTTGGCAAGAAAGACTGATGCAATGACACCTGATTTTATACCACAGACGACCTGACATCAGTCCTGGACAGACAGCAACTGACACAAATACTAAGCCCTCTGGTATTCGGGCTGACTGTGGGCTACCCCTGGCAGGATAACCCAAATGTGATGACTACAACAGTGAAACACGAAGAACATCAGCTCAGCTACTTCATATAGCTTGAGCTTCTCCTGGTTTACCTCAGCTCAAGTCTGTCATTGTAATTTACTACTGAAGGAAACTTAAGTCATAAGAAATGGAAGGCTATTGCAGACAGGCCTCAGAAAGCCAGTAGAACCTATCAACAGCAAAAAGAGGCGACAATGTGGATGAGTACTGGTGGGTTTGTTGATGTGGCTGGACATGCATTATCAAAATCCATTGTTAATTATTGTAAACTGGATTATGCAGCCCATCCACTTTAAAGGATGCAGAAAATCCCCAGCTAAGACTGAATTGCTTCATGACAAAATACCACAGAATATAGTGGCCAAAAAGGAAACTTTGACCGAGATACTGCATCCCATTTATGCTTCAAAAAAGTATGCAATGAAGAACTTGTAGCCACAGCACATATTTAGTCTACAGAATTTCTGAAAGAAAAATAGGTTGCCACTGACCTTGTAGTGTGTACACTAGGTTTAAAAAGAAGGGACTTGTAACAGTAGTTATAAGCAAACAAAGGGTAATCTGCCATTTGGACAGGGTGACTTTGGATACCTTCTGACCCCATCTTGTTAGAGAAAAGGGGATGAACTTATGTTGCTTAAGTTGTCTTTCTCATTGTGAATAAAATCCCAAATAGTTATGTACACCCAGACAATGAAGCAAGTTCTCCCCCTTTTTGAGTAGTTATGAAAGAGTACTATGAAATGTATGGTTTGGTTAGTATTAGTCTCTGAGGCTATTTTAAGTAGGAATGAAGTATTAGTCCTAAGGGAGAGACAATCCTTATGGAAAGGCCAAGTATGTTTATCAAGAAAGGTCTTAAAGTTCCAAAACTCTCCTGGCTAAAATCACTGCCACAAAAGCTTTCCAAGGCAGGAATTTGAGACCATCCAAACTATTCCGGTCAGCTTCTGCAACATGAGGTTAAGGTGCAAAGGTGGTGGGTGAATCCTTGAGTAGAAACAAATAAAAAAAAATGTTCCTTTCAGGAAGGCTTTGCACATTTTTTGGGAAGCCAGACTGAAAATCGAATCCTTGATAGAAATTTGAAATAGCTGTGTTCTGTAACTATGTAGAAGCTAAACCCTATGTCAAACTGCAGATAGAAAAAGCAAGACATAAGGAATGGGAGCCTTCTAAACCTTGGTTGATAGATACAGTATACTTTTTACACTTTGCTCTATAAAGCTTGTAAATAAAAGGTTTCTGGGAAGTAGCATGGGTTTGGACCACCATGGGTGGGTACGAACAGTCCCTGGCTAGTAAGAGACCTTGAGAAACACACAGTCAAGTGAAGGGATTCAATTCCCAGGTAAGCCTGCCAGATGGACAAGGCAGATCCGAAATGGGATCTAGAAGCAGAAGCTTCTCTTTGAGATGAGGCCAAAGGAAGGGGAACCACAGTTGTCAAGTCCAGAATGAGGCTATGAGGATGACTATCATTCTGTAAAGTTTGGCTTCCTGGAGACATTTGGTCTTCAAGAGAAGAAATGGGAAGGTATACAGGAGACCCAGTGGCCACTGATGAACCAGTGTGTCCTACATGGCTTTTCCATATGGAGAGAGAATGGCAAAGCAGTTGCTTTATTTGATGTTGGTTGGGGAAGTGAATAGTTTGCAACAAGGCTTCCCCATCACTGGATAATGTACACGCTACCTCTGGGATAAGGGATCAATTTTAAGGCACCAGAATGCACCTGCTGAACCTGTTTGATAAACACCTGAATTGACAGGAGATCTACATTGCTGATCACAGCATTATGTAATGCCTTCCCATTCCTATCCTCTCATGACCTCTTGAGACAGGTGTAGGATCTGGTACCACTGTTTGTTGATATACTACATTATTGTCATCACAAACACCCTGGAAAAGGAGATCACAGAAGGTCTATAACAAGAGGAAGACTGACTCTACAACTACTATGTTGACGTGTGTGCAGATGCCTAATTTTTTAAACATGTTCCTTGGACTGTCTGCCTTGAAAAATGTCACCCCCCACCCCCATCAAGGGCACATGCTTCCATGGTGATTTTTGTGATTTGGAAGGGTAATAAAAAAAGGAAATGCTGTGTTGAACACATGCCTGTTTAAACACCACTGCAAGTGGTTCCAAGCAAGTAGTGGATAAGCAGACATGCTTGCCCATGTTGTCCTACATGTTAAGTGCACTGTACACTAAGGGATCAATGTAAAACATTCATGTAACATCTCATACATAGTACTAGATGGATTGTGGTAGCCCATCAAGCCTAAGGTCTTAAAAATCATATGAGCAGTAGGAAGTAGTGTGTTTCAGAAGATGCTGAACCATCGTCTGTATGGATAGGATCAACTCCTCAGGAAGTCAGATTAGTTTGTGCACAATGGCCAGTCTGACTTACTTTTGCCTTTTTTTTAATCAGTTTTACTGAACTGTAAAACTCCTGCTTTTTAATAATCCAAAGACGACTACACAGCTAAAAGTAACAACTAGTTAAACTTTGAGCTTAAAGCTCTTCTACAACTCAGAAACAAGGCATAGCACTCTTGGAAACCACTTCCTTCTACTATAAACAGACAGGGTTGCACCCTGCTACACACCCTTGCAAGCAAGCAATATACTGTCATAAAAATCACCTGATGAAATCTTGCCAAATCTCACTAAAATTCACCTAAGAACTTCTGGAAAGAGGTCAGCCATCTTATGAGATGGAATAGCCTTCCATCCATGAATTCCACATCCTCTCAACTTCCCACTTCTGACTTCCTTTTTAAATAACCATCCCAAGCCCTTTTTCTAGCCAGTTCCAAACTGAATCTGCCATTTCCATCCCCATACATCCCCTCATTCTATTTCAGAACTATCACATCTAAAGATATCCACCCTCACCCTCTACTTGAAGAGATCAGTATAAACAACATCCACCCATGATTGGTTTATAAATATTGAAACATCTACAAACGTGTATTACACATATTTATGCCTAACATCTGGAAAACTGCCACTGAAAAACCTCTCCCTAAGAAACTCGGTCCTTCCACTCCATTGGACTTTTGTTCCATTTCTATACTCCAGACGCTAGGAATGATTCTGGAAAAAAATACCTCACTTGCAACTCACTCAATAAATCCACTACCTTCTCTCAAAAGCAATACTGTGTCTGGTCACAGTACGGTCACAGATACCTTGGACACTTGGTGACAATATTCTTCTTAGAGTGCACAAAGGCCAAATTACTGAAGCCATTTTACTGATCTCACTAGAGCCTTTGATCTTGTCAATCACTCAATTCCCTAGACCATCTCACTGAAGTAGGCATTAGTGATGGCACACTATCCAATTTCAAAAACTATCTGACCATTTCAATTAATCTCTGTACCAGTCCCTCTGCAGAAAGGTGTCCCCAAGGATCTATTCTGGCACCTCTCCTTTTTTCTATGTTAAACTTCATTCTGACTTACCCCACCTTTTTCTCCTGCTTTATGCCAATATGGTCCTAATCCACTCCAATCACTCTGTTCCTTCTCTTGAACTCAAACTTCAGGCTGATTTTACAAGCCCTTATTCAATGGGTCAATGATAAAAGTACAGTTGTGTACACTTACCATAAATGTAGATGTTTGAGTGTATTCACTGTTGCAGTCATCACATTTGGGTTATTTGCTTGCAGTAGCCCTCAGTCGGCCTGATTAACAAAGTCTTGGGTCCTGCATCGGTTGCTGGCCCTTCTTCCATGATGTCAGGGGTATAAAACATGCAGCAGACGCCATTACATCAGTTTTTCTTGCCCCAGATGTCAGGTGCCCCCCTAATGGGAAGCAATTAAATATATAAATAAACAAGGATATACCTCCAACAAAAAAGCAAATACACCAAAAAGCTTTTGAGCATAGTAAAGTAGAGTAGAAGTATAGCCAAAAGAAGTAAGGGGGCTGGAGGGAGGGTAACCAGGACTGCAACAGTGAACACATTCGAACATCTACATTTATGGTAAGTGTACACAACTGTACTATGTTCTTCATGTTTCACTGTTGCAGTCATCACATTTGGATAGATTCCCAAAGCTAAGGATGGGAGGAGGAATTTAGATAGCATTAGGACCAGCTATAAGGCCCTGCAAGACTGCAGTGGCAAAGCCAGCTCTGGATTTAGAGAAAACTGGCAGATGGCAATGCTTGGTGAAAGTATGTACAGAACTCCAGGAAGCAGCTTCTAGGATGTCCCTAGTAGGGACACCTCTGAGAAAGGCTGTAGAGGTAGATATAGCCCTGGTTGAGTGGGGTCTGATCACCTGTGGGATAGGTTTTCCATGGTGCTGGAAGCAGAAATGAATGCAATTGCCTATCCATTTGGAAATAGTTTGCTTTGAAATAGCCTTCCCCTCTGCCACTGCATCAAATGCCACCAGCAGTTGTTCAGATTTCCTTTGAGGTTTAGTCCTGTCCAAGTAGAATCTTAAGTTGTCTGTGCACACCTAAGGAGTGCAGTATCCATTCCACTTTGTTCTGTGGATTAGGAAAGAAGGTTGGCAAATTAATGGACTGATTAAGGGCCACACTGGATACCACCTTGGGCATGAAGGAGGGATTGGTCCCGAGGGACACCCTGTCCGCATGAAAGATGATGAAAGGCTCCACTGCCATAACGGCCTGTAATTCACATAATCCTTCTTGCTGAAGTGATTGCTAAAAGGAAAGTTGTTTTCCAAGAAAGAAATTTTAAGTCTGCAGTAGCAGCTGGCTCGAAAGGAGGAAGAGTGAGTTTCGCCAATACAAAGTTAAGGTCCCAGGCTGGAGGTGGTGCTCTCCTGGGTGGTCGTAAATTTTTGGCCCCTCTGAGAAACTGCTTGAGCAGAGGATGAGAGAAGAGGGGAGGTTCTGTGTTATAATGAGCTGAAATAGCTGAGGCAGGAATTTTGATGGAGGAGAAAGACAGTCCCTTGTGAAGCATCTCAGCTAAGTATTGTAAAATCAGAGGTAAATTGGGCACTGCTGTACTCATCCCTTGACATTGGTTCCAGGCACAGAATCTTTTCCATTCTTCAGCATAAGATTTTCTAGTACTAGGCCTCCTTGCCTCTAAAATGATATCCATCACTGGTTTACTGAGGGATGGTAAAGGAGAGATCAGGTAATTAGCCAGGCTGCTAGGTTCAGTGTGTGAAGCTGAGGGTGCAAACTCTGGTTCTCCTGCTGAGACAATAGGGTAGGAGTCTGAGGCAGGTGCCATGGGGCCAACAGTGACACACTGCGCAAGAGGGGGTACACCAGTGTTGGTGTGGCCAGTCTTGTGCAATCAAAATTGTCCTTGGTTTGTCTTGTTATCTTTAGTAGTACTTTGGAGAGCAGAGGCAGAGGAGGAAAGGCATAAACTGATAGGTTTTTCCAGCTGAAGGACAGAGCATTCACTTTCCAAGCTTGTTTGTGGGGAGTCCTTGTGCAAAATTTGTCCAATTGATAGTTCTGGGGGGGAGGCAAACAGGTCTATATCTGCGCTCCCCCATTTGCTTGTCAACATTTTGAAAATCCTTGGTTCCAGTTTCCACTCACGTGGGTCCATGAGGTTTCTGCTTAGTTTGTCTGCCAGTGTGTTTAGTTTTCCTGGCAGGAATTGAGCTTGTAGATGCACTTGGTAGCTCAGGGCTGTGTTCCACAATGCCATGGCTAGTCTGCATAGGGGGTAAGAATGTATACCCCCTGCTTGTTTATGTACCACATAATAGCGGTGTTGTCCGTCTTTACCATTAATTGTCCTGGAAGAATGGGGTCCTTGAAGGCTGTCAGAGCATTCTATACAGCTAACATTTCTTTTTGATTGATATGCAGGTGCATTTGACTTGAACTCCATTTGCCCTGAATGCACTGCCCTGCCAAGTGAGCCCCCCCATGCATAGTCTGATGCGTCTGTTGTTAGGGTTTGGGTGGCAGGGGGTAATGTGAATGGTAGTCCCTTGTTTTGGTGGCAGGCCTCTGCCCACCAAAGGAACTCAAGGCATAGGCAAGGTATGATAGGAATCGTGCTTCTAGATCCCGAGAATGTCAACACCATAGGCTTTTTAGATACCAGTGTAGTTTCCTCATATGCAGTCTTGCATATGGAATTAGAAGAATGCAGGAGGCCATGAACCCTAATGCTTGCAGTATTTGCCTTGCAGATAGCAGGGTTTTTGTGGCCACTTGTTTGAAGTAGGTTGTCAAATGAATTTGTTTCTCTGGCATGAGGAAAGCCATCTGGGAAGTTGTATTCAAGCTTGCACCCAGGAATATAATTTGTTGACAGGGTACCAGGAGTGATTTCTTTTCATTTATGGTGTACCCCAGACAAGTCAGCACCCTTTGTACAAAGGCCAGATGATTCAAAAGTATGTCCTGGCTTTCTGCCTGAATTAGACAATCATCCAGGTATGGGTATATTTGAATATTGCTTTGCCTGCAAAATGCAATGACTGGGGCTAGGCACTTTGTGAATACCCTGGGTGCAGTAGATAAACCAAAAGGCAGTGTAGAGAACGGATAGTGCGTGTAGCCTGCTTTGAAGTGTAGGTATCTTCTGCAAGATTCCCCGATGGGGATGAGCAGGTATGCTTCCTTTAAATCTACTGTTGCCAACCAGGCATCTTTGCCTAGCATAGGGAGCAACTGGTGAAGAGTCAGCATCTTGAATTTTGGAATCACCAAAAAGGTGTTTAGAGGAGACAGGTCCAGGATAGGACGCCATGAATTGTCCTTTCTGGGTACCAGGAAAAGTCTCGAGTAGAAACCTTGTCCCTTTTCCTCTTCTGGTACCAATTGAATAGCCCCCATGCTTGAGAGAGAAAGTACTTGCTTTTGGGCCTCGGGCCACCTGCTTGGTGTTGGTAATGTGTGGAAGTGAAATCTATATCCCTGGGACACTATTTAAAACCCATTTATCCTAGGTGATGAGTTCCCAGTTCTATATCCCTGGGACACTATTTAAAACCCATTTATCCTAGGTGATGAGTTCCCAGTTTTTTGCATGAAGAGGAATCCCCCCCCCCCCCCCCCCAAAAGGGCAGTCAGTTGAGAAGTGCTTGGAAGTTTTAAAAAGAAGTCATTGAGACAGTTTATAATACGGAGAGTTTTATTACTCCCAGACTTGGAAGCAGAGGCCCCCCACTGCTTAGTCCTGTGCGTACCCTGTGACTGAAGCCTGGGAGCTCTGCTGGATCTGGGTTTGGACTGAGAAGGTCTGGAAGGGGCAGGAAAGAACCAGTTTTTGGAAGGCCAATGCCTACTAAACCTTGGAGGGTTTTTTTTTTTTTTTTTTGTGTCTTTCGGCTTTTCCCGGTTAGGGGTCGCCACAGCGGAACTCCGGTCCACTAATGACTGGCAGTAGATATTTACGTGCCGAGTTGCCAGCCCTGATGCACAACCTTCAACGAAGGTACGCCCATCCACACAGAAGACACTCTAGCTGAGAATCGAACAGGACGTCTTGCTGTGAGGCGACAATGCTACCGCAGTACCACCACTGCAGTCTTGTAAAAAATCTTTAACAGTTTGAAAGATTTAGCTTTTTCCTCCATCTTTTTAAGAACTACTTCTGCCTTGTTGCCAAACAGGCAGTCCTGGTTTAAGGAAGCATCCAGTAATTTTGCTTTAACATGATCTGGCAAGGATTGCCCCTTAAGCCAAGCATGCCTTCTAAGTACAGATAGAGTTACAGCAGCCCTGCAAGATGCCTCTAGTGAATCAAAACCACATTGCAAAGTATGTTTTCCAACTTGTTCAGCTGAATGCAGTAAATCCTGTAAATCCTTATTTTCAGCACAGTCAGGAATCATCATCATTTTCTGTTTAAGCAATCCAATAACATGCTGCTACTTTAACAAAACTGGCAGTTTAAGGCCCTAATGGCCAAAGTTGCAGAAGTGTATACCTTCTTATCCCATCTATCCAGCGCCCTGGAGTCTCTATCAGAGAGGGAAGGATTTTTGGCAGTAGTAGCTTTAATGCCCTTGGGTCCCTGTGAAATGGTCTCAAGATCCGCAGTAGAATTTTTTAAAAAGGAGCTTGTGAGAGTCAGAGACCCTGTAATATTTACCAGGTTTTCAGGGAGCAGGAGGTAAAGAGTTAGGGGCCAAGCTAGATTCCAAAAAGGCATCAACAACAATGTCGAGTACAGGAGGTATGGCTAAAGGCCTGTGCTGGGGCAGGAGTAAGAAATCCCTAAGCCTCTTTTTAGAATCAGAGAAATCCTGACTTTCCCAACGGAAATGCTCCCTGAGAGTATGCAAGGTTTCACAAAAGAGAAATTCTCTGGGGGGGGGGAGCAGAGGGAATAGAGTCCTCAGCATCAGAATCCTCATAGGTAGATAAGGGTAAATCCTGGTCATAAGAGGAAACAGAAAATTCAGAATCCTGGTCAGCAGTATCATAAGCAAACTCAGTCCTAGGTCTCGTAAGAGAGGGAAGGCTGGCTTCCCCGGATTAAAGTAATAAGGTCTTCAGCCATTCTTATTTGTTTTTTAGGCACAGAGGCCTGACCGTGCAGTCTGGGTGTCAGTTTTCTAGGCATGGTTCGAGTTTTTGGCCTTGAAGAAGAAGATGGCATCTGTTTAATATGCAAGTCAGTAGGCTTGAAAACACTCAGAAGCCGGTGCCTGCACAGCGGCTCTGGACCCATCTAAGGTAGAGACATCCACAGGTTCCACAGTTGAAGCATCTTGCGGCATACCGGACTCCGAATGGGTCTCAGTAGAGGCCTGCGAATATGAAGTAGCGAGTATCAGAGGCTGCAAAAGCGGCTCACTGAGTACCAATGAACTGGTGACTGGTTTAGGAGAAGCATCATTGGAGTTTTGGACCTAGGTGGCCTGTCTCTGTCTTTATCTTTGCGTATTTTCAGAATGTCAGTAGTCGGATGGCATTCCGAAGACATATCATGATAATTGAACCGAGCACCAAAATATTTAAAAGCGAAAATATACCAATGATGGATAGTTCATTGTTTAAATAAGGCACAAAACTGACAGCGAGGTACGTTGTGATCAGGGCCTAGGCAAGGAATACAGTACAAAAGAAAATCTTTAGGAGGTATTTGCTTTCCACAAGTATTGCAATTATTTACTTTTACTGACATTGGTTTAGAGCAAGAAAAAGTTTCCCCAACAGTGTACTTAGGTTTTAGTTGAAGACTTCGGTTCCGAAACTTGAAAACAAAAATTTCAGGAGCTGGCTGACTGGCACTTGTGAACTGCTTCTGCTTCAGGCACCGCATGGCAAGAAAGACTGATGTAATGGCGTTGGCTGCATACTTTATTCCCCTGATGACCTGACATCATGGAAGAAGGGACAGCAACCGACGCAGGACCCAAGACTTTGTTAATCAGGCCGACTGAGGGTTACTGCAAGCAGGTAACCCAAATGTGATGACTGCAACAGTGAAACACTGAAGAACATCAATTACTGCTAAACTCCTCTAAAACAAAACCAATGCTTTCTGAAAGTAGGTAAAATCTTTTCATCTATCTCCAGACCTATACAAACAGTCAGTCACTGTAACACTATTGAAAATGCCACATCTTTCAAATACCTAGATATTTGGTTGGACCCCTTCCTAAATTTTCAGCTCTACACAAAAATCAACTCTCTCCTATGATGGGTTAATAGCATCTCCCCCTTTTCTATCCAGACCCTGTAGAAATACCACAGATAAATATGTCTCATTGTCTTAGCAAGAATACTGTCTTCCTCTAATTGCTGCAGCCTCTAAAAGAAATGTATCAGCCATTTAAATCCATGCTTAATGTTATTTGCAGATTCATCACTCTCTTACCAATAAATGATCACCACCTCCAAACCATTGAAAATGCTGACTGGCTACCTTGAAATAATGTGCTGACCTTCTATTTACCTCTTAACTATATAAACTTCTCCAGAATGATGCATTCCCATTCACCCGCAGCTGAGAGACTACTTAGAGATGCACCAATGAGCTGGGACGGAAACAGGTCCAATGGGATAAATTATTTACACCGGTTAACAAATTCAAAATAAAAACAATTGATGAAAACTAGATTCTGTAAGGGTTCCAGCTACAATATTGTCAAGCTGACTGATATTCCAGTGAGTGTCACTTCTATCAGAGACTCCTTGGTGGCACAAACTAGAGCAACTCATGCATGTAAGGATAAATGTGGCTCCCCAAATACACTAAAAAGGGGTGACTACTGCCAAGCATTTACTGAACACTGTGGGGTCAGAGGAGAAACCAAATGGCAGTGCAAGAAATAGAAAGTGAATGACTCACTTGCAAGTGCTGGAACCTCCTGCAAATGTTTGCAATTGTGATGCACAGATAAGAATCCTTAAGGTCTACTGAGCATATCCAATCCCCTTACTAAAGATATGAAAGGACAGACTGCAGCAACTGCATAAGACTTTGGTTTTCTTGACATACTGACTCAATTTGCTAATAGCCAGGATTGGTCTGATGTCCAGCAATTTCTTGGGAACAAAAAATGTTGAATAAACCCTAGACTCTTTCTGTTTTGATGGAGCCTCTTAGATGGCTGTTTTTGAGAGAAAGCTCCTTACCCTTGTTCTGGCTGCCTCCTGCTGATTTGAGTGGGATGTCTGGTTATAGGTGAAGGATGGCTTTGGAAAAGTGAATTACATAGCCTCTGGGTTTAAGCTCTGTGACCTACCTGTTCTACATGATGGTCATCCACATATCTTGGTGGAGAGACAACCCCTGACAGTGTCTGGGAAGGGCTGCATAAACTCTTCGTTAATTGGCGTAAACTACTGGCTCTGTGTAGCACCTTTGTCCTTATGGCAGCAACCAGTGAAGGGACTGGTCAAAGAAATGCCAGTATGATTTTTTAAACTAAGTTCTTGAGACCTTAAAATTCCTTAAGAAGGAAAATGAAATGCTTGCCATCATCCTCCAAGAGACATGCTGCACTCAGCATTGAGGGGAAATGTGTCAAAGGTAACAGAACCAATAGAGTTCATGTCAAGGGATCAAGTTCTCTTGATGTAGAGGCAGAAGGCACCAACAGGACTATCAGGTCTGACACACTCAGTGCCAAAAAATGGGCCAGGAGGAGGAGCTTGAAGAGTCAATGCTTGGGGCCCTACCCTGTCCTTTCCCAAGAAAACAGAGAATTGGAAGGCATCCATATCAATTTGAGCTTTGATAAAGGCTCACATGTACTTGAAATCATACTGCTATGGACAGGCTCCTGATATACCTCAAGAAGTGGCCAGGACAGAAGATGGCCTAGACCCTAAAATGGTGTGATGGCCAATAACTACTACAGTGAACAATGTTTTGCACTTTTGCTCACTCTTAACCAGCGTCTCCTTTACGTTTGATCCAAACTGAGACAGAATCCCTCAAAAAAAGTGTTGGTGATTGTTACTTAAAAGTTTTTTGCAAAGTCACAAAGTCTGTGCCACATAACTCCTCTCTTGTTGATGCCCATCTCAGATACTCTAGCCACTCCATCAGATGCACGGTGGAAATCCTATATGGACATAGTAAAAATATTCAGCAAAATCAACATCTGTGCATCAACTAGTCTTTGTCGGGTGTTTGTGGTCTTTTCAGCAAATCCACAGTCTGCTTAGCCAATTATCATTGGAAGCAGTTCTTATGTATCAGGTAATTAAGAGTTTGCATATATGGTGAAGGTACCTGACGCAAAGGCATACTTTTCCATGTAGTCCACTGTACCAGAACCTTTGAGTGGATAAACTGCTGGGGTCTTGTTAGGCTTCTTTCCCTTGACTGCTGCCACTACCACCTTTGAGTCTGCAAGAACGTCTTAACACCAATATAGTCTGTTCTTAGAAGTAGCTTGTTAGTTTTTCTTGGAATAGACCCAGCAATCACAGTTTCATCGAGCCCACACCACAACCAAGACAATCATGGTCCTGCAGAGGGGCCACCCAAAATGTAGAAAGGGCAGTCTGAAAGCCTCAATCAACATTCTTTCATCAGACGGAGGGTCTATGGACCAAGTATCCCAGTGTTTCATCAGTTCTAAAATGTATCCAAATCTGGAGTTATTTGGAAGGGACTGTGAGGATCCACCCACTTCAGTGAGGTCTGAATCACAGGACTGAGCTCTGAACCTGTGGTGAAAGACACTGGTGGAGAGTCTATGACTTTTCATTTGTATGCTCTCTTCCTAGCTCATTGTGTGGAAAGTCTCAGTGACAGGAAGGAGGGTCTAATACTGAAGGGTGCCAGCTTTCAAAACTGTGTATATGGAGCTCAAAATTGCTGTCCAGTGTTCGGCACTGCTCAGTATCAATGAATAGTGCAAAGACTGATAGTGGGTCTGTAATGTCCAAATATCTGGACAGTTACATTAATTTTTTGACAAATTCAAATGGTAAAACATGCCTAAGGGAACAGAGACAACAGAGACTTGTACTGAAGTAGGTATCGCCTCTAAAAATATCAAAGTGGTGGCTCCAGTAACAAGGGTCATCAATCCTAAGGCCATCATCAGGCCCAAAGCTGGCATCAGAATGAAAAGACTGAATGCTGAAATGTCAGACATAGTGAAAGGTCCCAGAGGGTCAGTGCTGGCAGACACAGAAGGCTTGCAATCAACCTCCCTGTGCCTAAGTCACTGTCACAGCATTGACAGGATAGAAGTCAAAAGTGACAAAAATAAAACAGCATGCACCAAGGGTGCATGTCCTCTTGACAAAGCAGTGCAACTGCTGCTAGACTATCACATTTTGATAAAAAAAACATCACCAAGCTTACCAAAAATACATTTCTTCTTTTGCAACACAAACTGTGGAGATGGTGGCAGCAGGATCTGGAGGGATAAGGGACAGACAGTGCATTATGAGAGAGGGGGAGGAACTCAAGCTGTGTGAAGTTCTGTTTGCCAAATCAACAGCTAGTGGTGGCCAGTCCCATCCTTAAAGTGAACAGACTGGATAATCCAAGATTAAGAGCTAAACCACGCTTTCAACCTCTGCATCATCATGTTATGTTATGATCTATTGTTTTGGGTTAAAAGGTTCACAAGCTGAGACACAGCAGGCTTTATATTCAATGCACCAAGGAGAAGAGAATAATTCAACCAAAGTCGGCTACAAATAGCATTCATAGTTGTTTTTGGCCAGCAGTAGCTATGAATAGTATTTTGTCCTGTCCTCCCTAGCCTTCCAACTATACTGGGGAGGGCAGACTGGAAGACAACTGCACAAAAACAGGCCTGTCCAGCTGATGAGGAAGCTGTTTGTTGCCCAAGCTTCCTAAGTTGGTGCCTTTCAGCAAAATTTTCTGAGTTGTCTGTTATTTGAAGAAGTGAAAGGCTCTACTTCTGGCACATACCACTTGCAGACCACATTCAGATAAACGCCCCTTATCCACATCCATTTGTGAAGATGACCTATGTTCTGCTCACCTAGTCTGTAAGTGTTTCCAGACAGAGAATGTAGGATGCCTCAAGGATCACTGCTGACTCCTAGGTCAGACTCCATTGCCTCTACAGCCAATCTCTGTATAAGTGGTATGATCAAGTGTTCCACTATTTGTTGATACACCAAATCATTATGGTGTTGTCTGACAGGATGTGGAGGACTCCTAGTTTCAAACAGGCCTCAAGGCACTGATGTCTACTATTCCCATTATTTTGGATGTATTTTCTTTGCTGTTCATTACACCAGATTTCCCGAATCCTTGGCTCCCATCAAATAGGCTCCCCAGGAGGTGTCTAAGCAATCTGTTGTGAGCATCTGGGTGTTTGAGCATAGCTTTAATGGAGTCCTCTGAATGAGGTTGATCTGTTGTTGCCACCATGATAGGTCTTTCTTGATGCAGGACAAGAGAGAGATAGGATGCTGTAAGGAATGAACATTCTGGCACCATCTGTTTCTGAGGTATCTCTGAAACTTTGTCATGTAATCTTGCAAGATGGCTAGCAGGAATGATGCAGCCATCTAACCAATTGACCTCACAAATTTCCTGAAGTGATCTGATTTGGCTCTGATAAAGATGTGAAGCAGTTTGCCAGTAAAGTACAGTTGTGTACACTTACCATAAATATAGAAGTTCGAGTGTATTCACTGTTGTAGTCATTACATTTCAGTTATCTGCTTGCAGGTAAGCCCTCAGTCAGCCTGATTAACAAAGTCTTGGGTCCTGCATCGGTTGCTGTCCCTTCTTCCATGATGTCAGGTCATCAGGGGTATAAAACATGCAGCCAACGCCATTACATCAGTTTTCTTGCCCAGATGTCAGGTGCTCCCTAATGGGAAGCAATTAAATATAAAAGTACAAAGATATACCTCCAACAAAAAAGCAAATTCACCAAAAAAGCTTTTAAGCATAGTAAAGGAAAGTAGAGGTATAGCCAAAAGAAGTTAGGGGCTGGAGGGAGGGTAATCAGGACTGCAACAGTGAATACACTCGAACATCTACATTTATGGTAAGTGTACACAACTGTACTATGTCCTTCGTGTTTCACTGTTGCAGTCATTACATTTGGGTAGATTCCCAAAGCTATGGTTGGGAGGAGGAATTTAGATAGCATTAGGGCCAGCTATAAGGCCCTGCAAGACTGTAGTGGCAAAGCCAGCTCTGGATTTAGAGAAAATTGGCAAATGATAATGCTTGGTGAAAGTATGTACAGAACTCCAGGTAGCAGCTTCTAGGATGTCCCTGGTAGGGACGCCTCTGAGAAAGGCTGTAGAGGTAGATGCAGCCCTGGTGGAGTGAGGTCTGATCTCCTGGGGGACAGGTTTTCCATGGTGCTTATAGCAGAAATGAATACAATGGCTTATCCATTTAGAAATGGTTTGCTTTGAAATAGCCTTCCTCTCTGCTCCTGCAACAAATGCCACCAGCAGTTGTTCAGATTTCCTTTGAGGTTTAGTCCTGTCCAAGTAGAATCGAAGTTGTCTGTGCACATCTAAGGAATGCAGTATCCATTCCCCTTTATTCTGTGGATTGGGAAAGAAGGTTGGCAAATGAATGGACTGATTAAGGGCCACACTGGATACCACCTTGGGCATGAAGGATGGATTGGTTCTGAGGGACACCCTGTCCACATGAAAGATGATGAAAGGCTCCACTGCCATAAGGACCTGTAATTCATATACCATTCTAGCTGAAGTGATTGCTAAAAGGAAAGCGGTTTTCCAAGAAAAGAATTTTAAGTCTGCAGTAGCAACTGGTTCGAAAGGAGGTAGAGTGAGTTTCTCCAAGACAAAGTTAAGGTCCCAGGCTGGGGTTGGAGCTCTCCTGGGTGGTCTCAAATTTTTGGCCCCTCTGAGGAACTGCTTGAGCAGTGGATGAGAGAAGAGGGGAGGTTCTGTGTTATAATGAGCTGAAATGGCTGAGGCGTGGATTTTAATGGAGAAAAAAACAGGCCCTTGTGAAGCATCTCAGTTAAGTATTGTAAAATCTGAGGTAAATTGGGCGCTGCTGTGCTCATCCCTTGAGATTGGTTCCAGGAACAGAATCTTTTCCATTTTTCAGCATAAGATTTTCTAGTACTAGGCCTCCTTGCCTCTAAAATGATATCCATCACAGGTTTGCTGAGGGATGGTAAAAGAGAGATTAAGTAATTAGCCAGACTGCAAGGTTCAGTGTTGGAAGCTGAGGGTGCAGAATCTGGTTCTCCTGCTGAGACAGCAGGGAAGGAGTCTGGGGCAAGTGCCATGGAGATCACTGTGACACTATGCAGAAGGGGGTACCAGTGATGGTGCGGCCAGTCTGGAGCAATCAAAATCATCCTTGGTTTGTCCTGTTTGATTTTTAGTAGTACTTTGGAGAGCAGAGGCAGAAGGGGGAAGGCATAGACCGATAGGTTTTTCCAGCTGAAGGACAGAGCATCCACTTTCCAGGCTTGTCTCTGGGAAGTCCTTGTGCAAAATTTGTCCAATTGGTAGTTCTGGGGAGAGGCAAACAGGTCTATATCTGGGCTCTCCCATTTGCTTGTCAACATGTTGAAAGTCCTTGTTTCCAGTTTCCATTCGTGTTGGTCCATGAGGTTTCTGCTTAGTCCATCTGCCAGTGTATTTAATTTTCATGGCAGGAATTGAGCTTGTAGGTGCACTTGGTAGCTCAAGGCGGTGTTCCACAATGCCATGGCTACTCTGCAGAGGGGGGTAAGAATGTGTACCCCCCTGCTTATGTACCACATAACAGTGGTGTTGTCTGTCTTTACCATTAATTGTCCTGGAAGAATGTGGTCCTTGAAGGCTGTCAGAGCACTCTGTACAGCTTACATTTCTTTTCATTGATATGCAGGTGCATATGACTTGGGTTCCATTTGCCCTGAATGCACTTCCCTGCCAGGTGAGCCCCCCATGCATAGACTGATGCATCTGTTGTTAGGGTTTGGGTGGCAGGGGGTGGTGTAAAAGGTAGTCCCTTGTTTTGGTGGCAGGCCTCTGCCCACCAAATTAACTCTAGGCGTAGGCAAGATATGATAGGAATCCTTGTTTCTAGGTCCTGAGAATGTTGACACCATAGGCTTTTTAGATGCCACTGTAGTTTCCTCATATGCAGTCTTGCATATGGAATTAGAAGAATGCAGGAGGCCATGAACCCAAAGACCTGCAGTATTTGTCTTGCAGATAGCAGGGGTTTTGTGGCCATTTGTTTGAAACAGGTTGTCACATGAATTTGTTTCTCTGGAGTGAGGTAAGCCATCTGGGAAGTTGTATTCAAGCTTGCTCCCAGGAAAATAATATGTTGACAGGGTACCAGTTGTGATTTCTTTTCGTTTATGGTGTACCCCAGACAAGTTAGAACCCTTTGTACAAAGGCCAGATGATTCAAAAGTATGTCCTGGCTTTCTGCCTTAATTAGACAGTCGTCCAGGTATGGGTATATTTGAATATGTTTTTGCCTGCATAATGCAATAACTGGAGCTAGGCACTTTGTGAATACCCTGGGTGCAGTAGGTAAGCCAAAGGGCAGGGCAGAGAACTGATAGTGCGTGTAGCCTGCTTTGAAGCATAGGTATCTTTTGCAAGATTCCCTGATTGGGATGTGCAGTAAATCTAGTGTTGCCAACCAAGCATCTTTGCCTAGCATAGAAAGTAATTGGTGAAGAGTCAGCATCTTGAATTTTGGAATCTCCAAAAAGGTGTTTAGAGTAGACAGGTCCAGGATAGGATGCCATGAATGGTCTTTTCTGGGTACCAGGAAAAGTCTTAAGTAGAAACCTTGCCCCTTTCCCTCTTCTGGTACCAGTTGAATAGCCCCCATGCTTAAGAGAGAAAGTACTTGTTTTTGGGCCTCTGCCCACTGATTTGGGGGTAGGTCCGGCCACCCACTTGGTGTTGGCAATGTGTGGAAGTGAAATCTGTATCCCTGGGACACTATATTTAAAACCCATTTGTCCTGGGTAACGAGTTCCCAATTCTTTGCATGAAGAGCAATCTTTCCCCCCAAAGGGGCAGTCAGTTGATAAGTGCTTGGAAATTTTAAAAGGAAGTCATTGAGACAGTTTATCATAGGGGGAGTCTTATTATTCCCAGATTTGTAAGTGGAGGCCCCCCACTGCTTAGTTCTGTGTGTCCCCTGGGACTGAATCCTGGGGGGGTTTGCTGTGACTGGGTTTGGCTTTAGAAGACCTGGAAGGGGCTGGAAAGGACCAATTCTTAGAGGGCCTTGTTGCCAAACAGGCGGTCCTGATTTAAAGGAGCATCCAACAATTTAGCTTTAACATGATCAGGCAAAGATTTCTCCTTAAGCCAAGCATGCCTTCTGAGCACAGATCCAGCAACAGCAGCCCTGCACGAGGCCTCCAATGAAACAAAACCACATTGCAAAGTATGTTTTCCAACTTGTTCAGCAGAATGCATTAAATCCTGTAATTCTTTATTTTCCACACAGTCAGGAATCAACATAATTTTCTGTTTAAGCAGTCCAATAACATGTTGCTGATACTTTAACATATGAAAAGTACAGTTGTGTACCTACCATAAATGTAGATGTTCGAGTGTATTCACTGTTGCAGTCATTACACTTGGGTTATCCTGCTGGCAGGCTAACCGCAGTCGGCCCGAATTCCAAAGTCTTGGTCTGGCGTCGGTTGCTGTCGCCTCTTCCCTGACGTCAGTGCGCCAGGGGTATAAAAGATGCAGCTGATGCAATTTTCTTCAGTTTTTCTTGCCCCAGATGTCAGGTGCCCCCAGAAGGGTAGGCTAAAAATTTTGCAAATAAAAATGCATGCACCAACATAAACATTACCTTCATCTACAAGCAAATACGACACATAGGTTGTATAGAATAGAGAAGTACAGATAAGTCCCAGCAATGTAAGGGGGATGGTGGGAGGGTAACCTGGACTGCAACAGTGAATACACTCGAACATCTACATTTATGGTAGGTACACAACTGTACTATGTTCATCGTGTTTCACTGTTGCAGTCATTACACTTGGGTTGAATCCCAAAGCTGAGGTTGGGTGGCTGGGCCTAAATAGAATTAGGAGTGGCTATGAGGCCCTGCAGAACTGCAGTGGCGAAGCCTGCTCTGGATTTAGAGTAAAGATGCAAGTGGTAGTCCTTTGTAAAAGTGTGCACTGAAGTCCAAGTTGCAGCCTCCAAAATGTCCTTGGTTGGTACTCCTCTGAGGAAGACTGCTTTAGTGGTTGCTGCTCTGGTTGAATGTGGCCTAATGCCCTTAGGCACTGATTTGCCATGTTGTTAATAGCAGAAACGAATGCAGTGGCCTATCCATTTTGAAATAGTCTGCTTTGAGATAGCTTTTCCTTGCGATCCTGCAGCATATGCCACTAAGAGTTGCTCAGTCTTTCTGAAAGCATTGGTTTTGTCCAAGTAGAAGCGTAGCTGTATGTGTATGTCCAAAGAATGCAGAAGTCTCTCCCCCTTATTCTGTAGGTTTGGATAAAAGGTAGGCAAATGAATGGTTTGGTTAAGAGATACACTGGACACTACCTTAGGCATAAATGTTGGGTTTGTCCTCAGAGAAACCCTGTCCGGATGGAAAATTATAAAAGGTTCCACAGCCATTAGTGCCTGTAACTCAGATTCTTCTTGCTGAATTCATAGCTAAGAGCAGAGCTGTTTTCCATGATAAGAATTTTATCTCAGCTGTATTGGCTGACTCAAAAAGAGGCAGTGTGAGCTTTTCATAGGTTCATAGGTTCATAGGTTTATACTAGGCTATCTGCCCTAAGGCATTTATAAGCCTAGCCCAAATTATTGTGGCTTACGCCACCCCTTATATGAAAAAATACTGTGCCCATTAGTTTCTTGTGCCTCTGTCCAGCAGTGACCCAGAGATGATTCCCGGGGTAAACCTACGATCTCCCATCCACAGGTCTAGATTTCTCTTGAACAGAGTCAGCGAGGTGCTCTGCCTCACATGGACCGGGATTTTATTCCACAGCATAGGGAGTCTCTGAGTGATAAATCTATCCCTCCAGCACGTCCTATTTATATCCGTGCTAAGGTTTAAGTCGCTTGCTCTAGTGGTTTTGGTGGATTTGGATTTTTAGAGGTGGAGCATGTCCATTAATTCCGGGTTGGACATGGCCTTGTATGTCAGGCACATGTCACCTCTGAGCAGACGGTATGCGACTGAATAGAGCTGGAGTTTCTTCAATCTGGCAGCATATGACAGATTTTGGAGTCCTTTATCCTTTTGGTGAGGAACTTTGGGGTCTCTCCAATTGCTGCAGATGTCGGGTGAGATACATCCCGAATGGGGCATTGTACTCGATCATTGGTCTGATAAGTGAAGAGTACAGGGTAACAATGACCTCACTAGATCTGGATGTGAATCCCTTCATGATCAGGTGGGCAATGTAGAAGGTCTTTCTAACCACTTTAGCAATGTGAGTGTCAAAAGAAAGGCCACTGTCAACCTGGGTCCCCAGGTCCCTGATAACCTCTTCTGTGCTTAGTGGATTGCCACCTATATGGTAGCTTGGGGTTACCTTGTTTTTCCCGAAGGGTATGACTATACATTTTTGGCGTTTAACTTCAGGCCATGGCTCTGGCACCAGCTATCTGTTTCCGTGAGTCCCTTCTGAAGGATATCAGTGTCCGATGCACTTTCCACTATGGCCCAGTTTGCAGTCATCTGCAAACTTTGTCAGCCAAAGTCCTCCCATGTTGGCCTGTACTTCTGAGAAGTAGATGCCAAACAATAGGGGCCAAGGACCGAGCCCTGTGGGACACCACTTGTGACCGGCTTGGAGTCTGACACAGCGCCAGCAACTCTAACCCTGTGGGTTCTGTCCTTAAGCCAGTTTGCAACCCATCTTGTGACATATGGGTTTACATTTAAGCTGGTAAGTTTTTCTACAATACCGAGTGGGGTATTGTGTCAAGCCTTTGCAAGGTCAAGGTAGGCTGTATGGACTGCCTTTCCCTCATCAATGGCCTTGGTGACTATTTCAAGAAGTCGACCAAGTTCAAAAGGCATGATCTTCCATTGACAAAGCCAAACTGGGTCGGGTCCAATGTCTGCAAGTCCCTATATCTTTGTTTATGAGCTCCATTATGATCCTCTCCATAGCTTTGCAGACTAGACTTGTTAAGCTTATGGGCGGTAATTACCAGGGTCCGTGAGGCGCCACCTTTGTGGAGTGGGACCACAGTTGCCGTCACGCCACTCCTGGGCACGTATCCTGTGGTAAGGCTGAGATTAAACAGCTGCCTTATGTGCGGGTTTAATTCCTCATTTAGCTCGTGTAGCACACAGCCGGGGACACCATCCAGTCCCATTCATGCTGTGTGTTAGCTTTAGAGAGCAGCTTTCACCTGCGCATTTGAGATGTCCGGGAGGCTACACTCGGCTGGGATAGTTATCTCTCCTTTAGGGGAGAGGGGTGAAGTTTGCACTGAACCTGTCTGCCAGTATGTTGGCAATGTCTGTGGGTTCAGTGATTTTTGTATAATTTTGGACTAATTCTGAGCATATCTGTGAGTTTCCACCCAGGTTCCTAACATAGCTGAAAAAGGCCTTATGATTGTCCTTTGAATCCATGGCAATTTTCTCTCAAAATTGGCCTTAGTTGATTTTATGAGTGCTCGTATTTTTTACTAATAATGATCAGGGTGACTTCCCTTTTATGGATTTTGTTCTATCATGTAATAGCTTTCTCCTCTTATTGTAAAGTTTGTTAATGGCTGGGGTCCACCAGACTGGACGTTGCCCTTTGTGGAAAGAGTCTTGGTTTTATTTGGGATTGCCTGATCCATGCAGTCCTGGAGGTGTTCATAGAAGGCATTTGTAAGGGCTTCCGCAGCTTGGGTTGTGGTTTCCTCTGACTCAGGGGCCTTGAAGGATACCACACCAGTCTTGAGTAGTGTGAAGTTTGCTTTAGAGTTCTTCACTATGGTCTTTTTGTTTGGGGTGGGCGGGATGTGGATTTCCAGTGAGATTAGTTTATGATCAGATCTCACCAATGAGGGATATACTTCGGTGTGGAGCATTTTGTCCCCATGTTTGTGACAATGAGATCTAGTATATTTTCTCCTCTCGTGGGAACAGTGACTAGCTGTTCCATGGCATTTGAATTTATGAACTCCAGGAACCGTTGGGCTAGAAAGTTAGGGCTTGAGTAATGTTCCCAGTCTATATTCGGGTAGTTGAAGTCACCCAATATGATGGTGTTTGGAGATACATTTATACCCTCCAGTGTCTTCAGGAAGGCTGTGTGGGGTTCCTGAGTTTGAGAGGGTGGCCTGTAGCATGCTACAATTTGTAGAGCAGTTTTGCCTATTGTTAGTTGCACCTGGATGGTTTCCAAGCTTCATGCGTTGCCACCAACCTGGAGGTGTGAGTATCCTTTATGAATATGGATACACCCCTCCTTTTGTGGAGTGGTCCGGGTTTTGGGGCGGAACGCATGATATGAGGTAAAACCTAATAGTGCCAGGGTGCTCTCAGGAGCCTTGAACCAGGTTTCAGTTACAGCACAGACATCGATGTTCTCCATACTGAGAAGGGCCTCGAGTGCGTGCATTTTGAGATTTAGACTTCTGGCATTGAGCAGCATTACCCTCAATTTCTTCCCATTTTGTTTTCTAGGGTGGTAGGTTTAGAATTTGAGCCTTGCCTAAAAAGGCACTATGGGGTGGCAAGAGCCTTAGCCAATATCCGAATCCCAGGGGTGACAGGTGCAAGCCGTCCCTTGGCGAAGCAGCGTGGCTTGTCAAGCATGTCATCCCAGGCAGACAGACACTGGATCCCCTTTGAATGACACCAGACATTAAGCCAATTGTTAAAGCTGATCATCTTGTCTCTATATTGTGGCATCATTCTTGGTGAAGGAAGGATACTGCTCAGGGTTAGGGTCATACCTGCCTGGGCTACATAATCAGAGAGCTCCTCTATGTCTCTTTTCATGCAGTCCAGGGAGGTACGTCTCAGGTCGTTCACACCAGCATGGACAATGACTGTGTCATATTTGTACTTGCTGTGGAGTGACCCGAGTGCTTGTGTTATGTGGCGGATTCTAGCGCCCGATAGGCAGCTTACTTTTCCAAGACAAAATTGAGGTCCCATGCAGGTACTGGCGCTCTCCTTGGAGGTCTTATGTTTTTGGCCCCTCTGAGGTACTGCCTTAGCAGTGGATGTGAAAAAATAGGTGGGTCCATATTGTAATGAGCTGAAATGGCAGAGGCATGGATCTTAACTGATGAGAAGGATAGGCCTTTGTCCAGCATCTATGTTAGGTATTGTAAAATCTGAGGAATATTTGGTACAAGCGTGTCAATTCCTTGTGCCTGGTTCCAAGCACAGAATCTCTTCCATTTTTCTGCATAAGATTTTCTGGTGCTGGGCCTCCTGGCCTCCAAAATATCATCCATAACTGCTTTACAGAGAGGTGTGTTCTGAATGGTTACATTATCCGCCATGCGGCCAGATTTAGGATTCTGAGGTGGCTGTGCAGGATCGGATTGTTTTGTTGGGTCAGTAAATGAGGAATTTGAGGTAATGTCCAGGCTGGGCCTTGAGACAAGCTCTTTAGGATTGGGTACCAATGCTGGCGTGGCCAGTCTGGGGCAATCAGTATCATTTTTGGCTTCTCTTGTCTGACCTTTAGGAACACCTTGGGGAGGAGAGGCTGTGGAGGAAAGGCATATACTGTAAGGATTTTCCAGCTGAATGATAGAGCATCCACTTTTCATGCTTGTTTGTGATAAGTCCTTGTGCAGAATCTCAGTAGCTGGCAGTTGTGAGGGGAGGTGAACAGATCTATGTCCAAGCATCTCCATTTCCTTGTTATCATGCTGAAGATTTGTGGATCTAGTTTCCACTCGTGAGGATCCATGAGGTTTCTGCTTATATCGTCTGCCAGAGTATTTGTCTTTCCTGGCAGGAATTGTGCTTGCAGGTGTACTTGATAAGTCAATGTTGTGTTCCATAAAGTCATGGCTTGTCTGCAGAGGGGGTAGGAATGTGTCTCTCCCTGCTTACGTACCACATGACTGTAGTATTGTCCGTCTTTATGAGCAGTTGTCCTGGATGAAGTAGATCCTTGAAGGCTGTCAGGGCATTCTGAACAGCTAGCATCTCTTTTTGATTGATATGAAGATGCATTTGGCTTGTGGGCCATGTGTCCTGAATACATTTTCCTGCCATGTGGGCCCCCCAGGCAAAATCTGATGCATGTTGTTAGTGTCTGCCTGACTGTGGGTAGAGTGAATGGCTGTCCCTTGTTGTGGTGACAGGCCTGTGCCCACCATCAAAACTCCTTTTGCAGGCAGGGAATGAGAGTAATTAATGTTTCCAGGCTGTGGCAATGTTGAGTCCAAACACTTTTTAGATACCATTTTAGTTTCCTCATATGCAGTCTTGCATATGGAATTAGTAGAATGCAGGATGCCATGAAGCCCAAAGCCTGCAGAATTTTTTTTGCAGATAACTGGGTCTTTGTTGCCAACATTTCTAAGTAAGAATTCAGTTGACTTTGTTTGTCTTGCATGAGATAAGCCATCTGGGCAGTTGTATTTAAGCTTGCACCCAGGAATATTATCTCTTGAGAGCGTACTAGTTTTGATTTCTTTTCGTTTACCATGTACCCTAGGCAAATTAGTAATCTTTTTACAAATGCCAGATGCTTCAGTAGAATGTCCTTGTTCTCTGCTTGAATAAGGCAGTCATCCAAGTAAGGATATATTTGAATCCCCCTTTGTCTGCAGAAAGCAATTACTGGTGCCATGCATTTTGTGAAGACCCTGGGCGCAGTACATAAGCCAAAGGGCAGTGCAGAGAATTGGTAGTGCACTGAGCCATCTATGAATCTGAGGTATCTTCCGCAAGATTGTCTGATTGGGACATGCAGGTATGCCTCTTTTAGGTCCAAAGTTACAAGCCAAGCCTTCTTGCCCAGTATGGGCAGAAGCTGCTGCAAAGTCAACATTCTGAATTTTGGAACATACAGAAAAGTGTTTAGAATAGACAGGTCCAGTATTGGTCTCCAAGCTTTGTCCTTTCTGGGTACCAGGAAAAGTCTTGAGAAAAATCCTTGTCCCTGCTCTTGCTGTGGTACGCGCTGAATGTCCCTCATGTCCATGAGGGATGAAACTTGCTTTTGTGCCTCTGCCCATTGATTGTGTGGCAGGTCTGGCATACCTTTTGCCTTTGGCAGGGTGTGAAAGTGGAACATGTAGCCCTGGGACACTATATTCAAGACCCATTTATCCTGGGTGATCATGCGCAAATTTTGTGAAAAAAGTGCTAGTTTTCCCCCTAAGGGGGTTGCCAAAAGATAAGTGCTTGGTACTGGTAGAGGGAAGCCATTAAGATGGTTTCCTATATGGCTGTGATTTGTCTTCTCCGCTTTTGGAGGAAGACGCACCCCAGTGTTCAGGCCTGTATGAGAATTTTAAATAGAGTTGCTGGCTACTGAAATTTGTCTGCATACATCAACTGGACATAAGCTGATTTAAGTATATTTTCTGCACTTTTTGTGGTTTTAAAATTTGCACTGTGATTTCTCATATCTAGCTCTGTTGAAACTGTCTTATGTGTGCTCTAAATCTCTGCAGTAGTTTAGACTGCTTTGAAATTCCTTTGTTAAGTGTTAATTAGCTTGGGGGGTTTCTGCTAACATTAAAATCTGTGTTGGTTACATTTCTAGCAAGCATTTTAAATAGAGTTGCTGGCTACTCAGATTTGTCTGCATACATCAACTGGACAGAAGCTGATTTAAGTATATTTTCTGCACTTTTTGTGGTTTTAAAATTTGCACTGTGATTTCTCATATCTAGCTCTGTTGAAACTGTCTTCCCCACCCTGTTCTTGGTTGTAGTTTAAATTTGGTGGCTTTTGCAGTGCCCGCCCCACTGAAGATTTGATCTGGGACACTCCCCCAGTCCCATCTCTTTACCACATTCTACCTAATAAACCCTTTCTGCACTTGCTCTTAGTCATTTTTAATTTAATTACATTTTTTCAAACTGTGTGTGGACTAATATTGCTACATACTCAAGTGTGCCAGCTTGCACTGCATGTGAATTGGTTTTACTACTGTTTTTGCTACTTTTCTATTTAAAAAAAAAAAAAAAAAAATTATCTGCTTTTACTGTATTTGTGTTTCTTCCTACTTTATTTTGCTTTTGCGTCATCCTAAAAGTACTCAGTTGTATTTATTACTTCTTGGTGTAACTCATTCTAAGCCTTTTAGTTTAAGCACTTGGGCTTCAGATCAGTTGTTTTACATTAGGAAGGTTTGTGGTCTGCACTGCAGTGGCAGGACAGGTAGCTTACATCCTAAGTTGGGAACTGCTGATTGAGGGCTCAGTCGGTGTCAGTTATTCTAAAAGAATATTAATTCTGGTTTAAGCACTTGGGCTTCAGGCCAGTTATTTTACATTAAAAGGGTTCATGGTCTGCACTCTTGTGGGAGGACAGGCTGGACTCTGCCCTTCTGAGCTGGGAATTTCTGGTTAAAGGCTTATAGTGCCTGCATATTTGAACTGCTTCTTACTGAAATTGGTACACCTTGTTTGCTTTAGCGTAGACTAGATCCAGGCCTGCTGAATCTAGCTTTGTTTGTATGCTTGTTTGTTTGCTTATTTCCCTGAAACACTAATACCACCTAAAACACGGCTTTTCAGCGCTTCTGTGGATCCCTAGTGATATCTGCATTGCTTACTGTACTTATTTCCTTGTTTCACTTAAAAGAAAGTTACTGTTTGTCATTTTTGCATTTAAGTTACCTGTAACACATTGCATTTAAGTTACCTGGCACTTGCTCACTAAAGCAGTTATATAAGTCAGCACTAAAAAATTATAAGCACTACACCCTCACAAACTCCCCTTGAGTACCTTGTTCCCCATTGGCCCTTTTTTTCAATTATAAAGGAATTCCCAATATTATTCTAGCATGTCCAAAGGTCAGTTGTCAATCTCCTCTCCGGTCCAGCTGGTGAATCTGGGAATCTTGAGGCAATGTTACAACTGCCTCATGTACACAGACAACCCTCTCCTCCTCCCAACAAATTCCAACACATGTGAGAGATGCATCCATATAGCCAAACTGGAGGCTAAGCTCTCTCAACTCAGTACTGGCGCAACCAGTCAGCAGACTAAGGAAACCACACTCACTACAATTCCAGTCTCACACAGACCTACCACGACAGCAAACCAAACACATAAATACACAAAAACATACTCGGAGGCTCTAAATAAAAATCTGCCTAAGCAGCAGAGACCTCCAAAGCAGACACCCAAGCAACCGCTGCCCCAAAACCAAACACGTGCAACACATAGCTCACAAAGCCAATGCGTCGAACAGTCACAGTCCTTAAGGCTAAACAACACACCTGATACACTTGTAATAGGTGACTATCGTCAGGCACACTGATGTCCCGCTCATCAGACTGAACAAGGAGAAGGTCACGATGAGCTGCCTGTCGGGTGCTAGGATCCGCCACATAACACAAGCACTCAGGTCACTCCAAGGCAAGTACAAATATGACTCCGTCATTGTCCATGCTGGTGTGAATGACCTGAGACGTACCTCCCTGGACTACATGAAGAGAGACATAGAGGAGCTCTCTGAGCATGTGGCCCAGGCCGGTATGACCCTGACCTTGAGTAGCATCTTACCCTCACCAAGAATGATGCCACAATATGAAGACAAGATGATCAATTTCAACAATTGGCTTAAGTATTGGTGTCATTCAAAGGGGATCCAATGCCTGTCAGCCTGGGATGACATGCTCGACAAGCCACGATGCTTCGCTAGGGACGGCTTGCACCTGTCACCCCTGGGCTTTCGGATATTGGCAAAGGCTCTTGCTACCCCCACAGTGTCTTTTTTAGGCAAGGCTCAAAAGACAAACCCACCTCCATAGGTATCACAAGGGATAAGAAACTAAGAGTAATGCTACTCAACGCCAGAAGTCTAAACCTCAAGATGCACGCACTCGAAATTCTCCTTAGCATGGAGAACATCAATATCTGTGCAGGAACAGAAACCTGGTTCAAGGCTCCCGAGAGCACCCCAGCACTACCAGGTTATACCTCATATCATGCTTTTTGGCCCCAAAACTTGGACCGACCCACAAAAGGAGGGGGAGTATCAATATTCGTCAAAGATACCCACACCTCCAGGTTGGTGGCACAGCACGAAGCATCAGAGATTTTCCATGTGCAACTAACAGTGGGTAAAACTGCCTTCCAGTTTATAGCCTGCTACAGACCACCCTCCCTAACCCAGGAACCCCACTCGGCCTTCCTGAGAACACTGGAAAATATGAAGGTCTCTCCAAACACCATTATATTGGGCGACTTCAACTACCCAAACATAGACTGGGAGCATTACTCTAGCTCCAACACCCTAGCCCAAAGTTTCCTAGAATTTATAAACTCAAATGCTATGGAACAACTTGTTACCACTCCCACAAGAGGGGAAAACATACTGGACCTGATCATCACCAACATGGGGACTCTATGCTCCAGACCAGAAGTGTATCCCTCACTGGTAAGATCAGACCATAAACTAATCTCACTGGATATTCACATCCCGACCCCACCCCCTGCCCAGAAAGTCACAGTGAAAAACTTCTCTAAAGCAAATTTCACACTCCTCAAAACCGACGTGGAATCCTTCAAAGCCCCCGGGCCTGTGGAAAATATGGCCCAGAACGCAGAATCCTTTATAAACGCATTTTATGAACACCTTCAGGAATGCATGGATCATGCGATCCCAAATAAAACCAATACCCAATCCTCCAAAGACAGACGTCCTGTCTGGTGGACCCCAGCCATAAACAAACTATACAATAGAAGGAGGAAGCTACTAAATGATAGAGCAAAATTCCAAAAAGGGAAGGCATCTCTGATCAGTATTAGCAAAAAACTACGGGCACTCATAAAATCATCTAAGGCCAGCTTTGAGAGAAAAATTGCACAGGACACTACGGATAATCACAAGGCTTTCTTTAGTTATGTTAGGAACCTGGGTGGTAATTCCCAGATATGCTCAGAATTAGTCCAAAATGACAAAAATACACGAACCCACAGACATTGCCAACATCCTAGCTGACAGGTTCAGTGCAAACTTCTCCCCCTCCCCACCAAAGGGCAAATATCTATCCCAGCAGAGTGCTGCCCCTGACATCTCAGATGCTCAGGTAAGAGCTGCCCTCTCCAAAGCAAAAACACAGCATCAATGGGACCAGGCGGTGTCCGGCTGCCCTACATGAACTCCAAGAAGAGCTAAACCCAAACATAAAACTACTGTTCAGTCTCAGCCTTACTACAGGATATGTACCCAAAGAGTGGCGCAGCAACAGTGGTCCCTCTCCACAAAGGTGGTGCCTCAACGGATCCTGGAAACTATCGCCCCATAAGCCTGACTAGCTTGGTCTGCAAAGCTATGGAAAGGATCATCATGGACCTCATAAATAAAGATATTGGGGACCTACAGACACTGGATCCTACCCAGTTCGGCTTTGTTAAGGGCAGATCCTGCCTCTTAAACCTGGTTGATTTCTTTGAAACAGTCACCAAGGCCATTGACGAGGGGAAGGTGGTCCACACAGCCTACCTGGACCTCGCAAAAGCCTTTGATACAATACCCCACTCGGGCATTATAGATAAGCTCACCAGCTTAAATATAAACCCCTATGTCACTAGATGGGTTGCAAACTGGCTCAAGGACAGAACCCACATGGTTAGAATTTCTGGAGCCATGTCAGATTCCAAACCAGTTACAAGTGGTGTCCCACAAGGCTCAGTCCTGGGACCTCTCTTGTTCGGTATATATTTCTCGGAGGTACAGGCCAACACGGAAGGACTGTGGCTGACCAAGTTCGCAGATGACTGCAAACTGGGCGCCATAATAGACTCTCCAGCTGACACAAGCATCCTCCAAAAGGGCCTCATACAAACAGACAACTGGTGCCAGAGCCATGGCTTCAAGCTAAACTCCAAAAAGTGTATAGTCATCCCCTTTGGCAAAAACAAAGTGCCCACAAATTAACACATAGGTGGTAATCCATTAAGTACAGAAGAAGTAATTAGGGACCTGGGGACCCAAGTTGATAGCAATCTCTCATTTGACAACCACGTGGCCAAAGTGGTTAGAAAAACATTTTATATAGCCCACCTAATCATGAAGGGATTCACATCTAGATCAGGGGAGGTAATCGTGCCTCTTTACTCATCCCTCATCAGGCCCATAATCGAGTACAATGCCCCTTTTGGGGTGTACCTTACCAGACACAGGCAGCAACTGGAAAGACCCCAAAAGTACCTCACCAAGAGAATTAAAGGGCTCAAACAGATGCCATATGCTGCCCGGTTAAAGAAACTCCAGCTCTACTCAGTGGCATACCGCCTGTTCAGAGGCGATCTGTGCCTGACGTATAAAGCCATGTCCAACCCGGAATTAATGGACATGCTGCACCTCAGAAAATCCAAATCCCATCGAACTATGCGCTCGAGAGACTTGAACCTCAGCACTGAAATAAATAGGACATGCTGGAGGGACAGATTCATAACCCAGAGGCTCCCTTCACTCTGGAATAAAATCCCAGTCCAGGTTAGGCAGAGTCCCTCATTGACTCTCTTCAAGAGGAATCTAGATGAGTGGATGGGAGATAGTAGGTTTACCCCGGGTATCACTTCTGTGTCACTGTTAGACAGAGGCACAGTATACTAACCTCAAAAAAGGGCATAGCAAAATTAATTTAAAATTGGTGGCGAAAGCCAAACATATCCTGGCTAGGCTTATAAATGCCCTAGGGCAGATAGCCTAGTATGAACCTATGAACCTTGGGGCTGGGATCTGCCTCTAGGGCGTCTGTATCTGCCCCTTTGTGGCCTGTCTGACACTGGAAAGGACCAATTCTGAACACCTCTTCTGCCTTAACACCAAAGTATCATGCGGTAAAAGAGCATCCAATAATTTTGCTTTAACATGATCAGGCAGAATCTGTTCCTTTAACCAAGCATGCCTTCTAATGATAGAACCCATAACAGTGGCCCTGCAAGAGGCCTCCAGTGAATCAAAACCACATTGCAAAGTATGATTTCCCACTTGTTCAGCTGCATGCTATAAATCCTGCATTTCCTTGTTATCTGGACATTCAGAATTTGTCAACATTTTCTGTTTTAGCAGTGACATTAAATATTACTGATATTTAACCATATGAAACTGACAATTTAAAGCCCTTACAGCCAAGGTAGCAGAAGTGTAAACATTTTTCCCCCATCTGTCCAGTGCCCTTGAATCCCTATCAGAGGGGACAGGGTTTTTTGCAGTGGAAGCCTTGACCCCTTTGGGACCCTGATATATAGTTTCTGGGTCAGCAGCAGGATTTTTATATAGAAATTTATGAGAATCTGGAACCCTGTAGTATCTGTCTGGCTTAACCGGCGCAGGGGGTAGAGTCAGGAGACAGGCCGGACTCTGAAAATACATCATCTACAATTTCTAGAACAGGTGGAACAGCAAGAGGTCTGTGCTGAGGTAGTAAAAGAAAGTCTGAGCCTTCTCTTAGATTCTGAGTAATCTTGGCTCTCCCAGTGAAAGTGCTCCCTTCATGGTATGCAGCGTTTCCCCAAAAGAATAATCCTCAGGAGGAGAGGCTGAAGGAATAGACTCTTCAGCATCAGAATCCTCATAGGGAGGAAGGGAGTATCCCTATTCAGAAGAGGAGTCAGAGGAAATGGAAACCTGATCTGAAGATTCATATTCTCTCTCTTGCCTAGGCCTCTTATCAGGAGGGGGATGGGAACCCCTGATCAAAGTAATTAGGTCTTCGGCCATTTTAAGCATCTGTTTTTTAGGCATGGACGTCTGTCCAGGAGAATGCTGTACTTGTTTGTCTTTAGAGCTGCTTTAGTCTTTGCCTCTGAAGCTGAGGTTGGCTTTACATACAACTGTGTAGGTCTGAAAACACCCTCAGAAGCCGATGCCTGCTCAGCGGCTCCAGACCCATCTGAGGAAATAGATTCCGAGTGTCCAATACCTTGAGTATTTAGAGGCCTAGATGGCTACACTTGGGAGACGGAAGTGGCCTGTGGCTCTGAGGTAGTGGGCATCAGGGGCTGCGAAAGCACCTCACTGAGAACCAGCGACTGGCCTAGCGGAAGCCTCTCCGTCGGTTTTGGACCTCGGATGCCTGTCCTTTTCCTTTTCCTTGCGCCTTTTATAAACTCTGGTCATCGGCTGTTCCGATGGCATTATATAATTAAATCTTCGGCCAAAGTAATGAAAGGCAAAACCGTACAGACGCTTAATATTGCATTGGTTAAATGTAGCACAAAACAGACAGCTAGCAACGTCGTGGTCAGGGCCTAGGCAAGGAATACAGTAAGAATGAAAATCCTTATGAGGTATTTGCTTCCCACGAGAAATACAATTGTTAACTTTTTCTGACATCGGTCTGGAGCAAGAAAAAAGTTTCCCCAATGGGGTACTTAGCTATAATGAAGACTTCGGATCTGAAATTCGATTTTGAAAATCTCAGGAGTCGGCTGACTGGCACTTGCCAACTGCTTTTGCTTCGGGCACCGCGCGGCAAGAAAGACTGAAGAAAATGGCGTTGGCTACATCTTTTATACCCCTGGCGCACTGACGTCAGGGTAGAGGTGACAGCAACCGATGCCGGACCAAGACTTTGGAATTCGGGCCGACTGCAGGTAGCCTGCCAGCAGGATAACTCAAGTGTAATGACTGCAACAGTGAAACACGATGAACATCTGGCAGTTTAAAGCCCTAATGGCCAAGGTTGCAGAAGTGTAAAACTTCTTACCCCATCTATCCAGCGCCCTGGAGTCTCTATCAGAAGGGGTACGATTTTTAGCAGTAGAAGCCTTAATGCCCTTGGGTCCCTGTGAAATAGTCTCTGAATCTGCAATAAAATTTTTAAAAAGGAACTTGTGGGACTCTGGGATCCTGTAGTATCCTTCAGGTTTTCTGAGAGCAGGAGGCAGGGAATCAGGGGCCAAACTAGATTCCAAAAAAGCATCAACACAATGTCTTAGTATAGGAGGAATAGCTAAAGGCCTATGCTGAGGTAGGAGAAGGAAATCCCTAAGCCTCTTTTTTGAATCAGAAAAATCCTGGCTTTCCCAGTGGAAATGCTCCCTTAGAGTATGTAAGGTTTTCACAAAAGAAAATTCCTCAGGAGGGGAAGCAGAGGGAATGGAGTCCTCTGCATCACAATCTTCATAAGTAGATAAGGGCAAATCCAGATCATCAGAAGAATCAGAAAAAAACGAATCCTGATCAGAAGATTCAAAATCAACTTCAGTCCTGGGCCTCTTAGAAGGGAGTGGGGTTGGCTACCCCTGATTAGAGTTATTAGATCTTCAGCCATTCTTTTTTTTTTTTTTTGGCATAGAGGCCTGAGCGTGTGGCCTAGGCGTTGGCTTTTTAGGCATGGATCGAGATTTAGGCCTAAGTTAACAAGGAGGCATCGATTTAATATGCAAGTCCATAGGCCTGAATACACCCTCAGAGGCCGGTGCCTGCACAGCAGCTCTGGACCCATCCAAGGTAGAGACATACGCGGGTTCCATAGTTGAAGCATCTCACAGCATACCGGACTCCAAATGGGTCTCCGCAGAGGCCTGCGAATCAGAAGTAGCGGGTATCAGGGGTTGCGAAAGCGCCTCACTGAGTACCGGCGAACTGTCGACTTGCTTAGGAGAAGCGTCGTCGGCATTTTTGGACCTTGGCGGCCCGTCTGTCTTCATCTTTGTGTTTTGTTGGAATCCCGGTAGTCAGATGGCTAACCGACATTTCTGGATAATTAAACCAAGAACCAAAATATTTACAGGCGAAAATATATAGACTGATAGTGCGCTGATTAAAGCACAAAACCAACAGCAAGGTACATCTAGGTCAGGGCCTAGGCCACGAATACAGTATGAATGAAAATCTTTGAGGTATTTGCTTTCCACAAGTAATGCATTAACTTTTACTGACATCAGTAAGGAGCAAGAAAAATTTTCCCCAACAGGGTACTTAGCTTTAGTTGAAGACTTCTGTTCTGAAAATGAAAATTTCAGGAATCAGCCAACCAGCATTTGCGAACTGCTTCTGCTTTGGGCACCGCACGGCAAGAAAGACTGAGGTAATGGCGTCGGCTGCATGTTTTATACCCCTGATGACCTGACATCATGGAAAAAGGGACAGCAACAAACGCAGAACCCAAGACTTTGTTAATCAGGCCGACTGAGGGCAACCTGCAAGCAGATAACCTAAATGTAATGACTGCAACAGTGAAACACAAAGAACATCAGGATTCTTGTCTCAAGGAAGGAAGGCCCTAGTGAATACTGCCCAGATGAGGATTAACCAATGGGCTAGGAAGTGAAAACCCTTGCTTTGTAGTGCAGGCAAGCACACATTTTCTCTAGTTACTGGTATGTAAAGGTAGGTATCTTTCAGGTTCAGGGTAATCAGGAAGGGTTGAAAAATGACTACAAGCAGAAAGGCTTGCAAGGGTAACATCTCAAAGTTTGGCGCTTTTACAAACTTGTTAAACCTCGATAGGTCTAAGATGGATCTCCATGGTGCAACTTTTCTTGGACTACACGGTCTTTCAGTAGAAACCTGTGTTTTGTTTTTTTTTTCTTTTTTGGTACTTTATGGTATCTTGGAACAACAAAATGTTGCACCAGGGGTGGAACCAAGTTCATAGGTTCATACTAGGCTATCTGCCCTAGGGCATTTATAAGCCTAGCCAGAGTGCGTTTGGCTTTCGCCACCCATTTTAAATGAATTTTGCTATGCCCTTTCTTGCGGTTAGTATACTGTGCCTCTGTCTAATAGTGACACAGATGTGATACCCAGGGTAAACCTACGATCTCCCATCCACTCATCAAGATTCCTCTTGAAGAGAGTCAATGAGGGACTCTGCCTAACCTGGACTGGGATTTTATTCCAGAGTGAAGGGAGCCTCTGGGTTATGAATCTGTCCCTCCAGCATGTCCTATTTATTTCAGTGCTGAGGTTCAAGTCTCTCGAGCGCGTAGCTCGATGGGATTTGGATTTTCTGAGGTGCAGCATGTCCATTAATTCCAAGTTGGACATGGCTTTATATGTCAGGCACAGATCGCCTCTGAGCAGGCGGTAATGCCACTGAGTAGAGCTGGAGTTTCTTTAACCGGGCAGCATATGGCATGTTTGAGCCCTTTGATCCTCTTGGTGAGGTACTTTTGGGGTCTTTCCAGTTGCTGCAGGTGTCTGGTAAGGTACATCCCAAAAGGGGCATTGTACTCAATTATGGGCGGGATGAGTAAAGAGGCACAATGACCTCTCCAGATCTAGATGTGAATCCCTTCATGATTAGGTGGGCTATATAAAATGTTTTTCTAACCACTTTGGCCACGTGGTTGTCAAATGAGAGATTGCCATCAACTTGGTTCCCCAGATCCCTAATTACTTCTTCCGTACTTAATGGATTACCACCTATGTGGTAATTTGTGGGCACTTTGTTTTTGCCAAAGGGGATGACTATACACTTTTTGGTGTTTAGCTTGAGGCCATGGCTCTGGCACCAGTTGTCTGTTTCTATGAGGCCCTTTTGTAGGATGCTTGTGTTGGCTGGAGAGTCGACTACAGTGCCCAGTTTGCAGTCATCTGCTAACTTGGTCAGCCACAGTCCTTCCGTGTTGGCCTGTATCTCCGAGAAATATATACCGAACAAGAGAGGTCCCAGGACTGAGCCTTGTGGGATGCCACTTGTAACTGGTTTGGAGTCTGACATGGCTCCAGCAATTCTAACCATGTGGGTTCTGTCCTTGAGCCAGTTTGCAACCCATCTAGTGACATAGGGGTTTATATTTAATCTGGTGAGCTTATCTATAATGCCCAAGTGGGGTATTGTATCGAAGGCTTTTGCGAGGTCCAGGTAGGCTGTGTGGACCACCTTCCCATCGTCAATGGCCTTGGTGACTGTTTCAAAGAAATCGACCAGGTTTAAGAGGCAGGATCTCTGCCCTTAAAGCCAAACTGGGTAGGATCCAGTGTCTGTAGGTCCCCAATATCTTTATTTAAGAGGTCCATGATGATCCTTTCCATAGCTTTGCAGACCAAGCTAGTCAGGCTTATGGGGCGATAGTTTCCAGGATCCGTTGAGGCACCACCTTTGTGGAGATGGACCACTGTTGCTGTACGCCACTCTTTGGGAACAAATCCTGTAGTAAGGCTGAGATTGAACAGTAGTTTTATGTTTGGGTTTAGCTCTTCTTGGGAGTTCATGTAGGACGCAGCCTGGGACACCGTCTGGTCCCACTGATGCGTTTTTTTTTGCTCCGTTGGGATAGATATTTGCCCTTTTGGTGGGGGGGGGGGAGTTTGCACTGAACTGGTCAGCTAGGATGTTGGCAATGTCTGTGGGTTCGGTGTATTTTTTTCATTTTGGACTAATTCTGAGAATATCTGGGAATTCCCAGCCAGGTTCATAACATAACTAAAGAAAGCCTTGTGATTATCCTTAGTGTCCTGTGCAATTTTTCTCTCGAAGCTGGCCTTAGATGATTTTATGAGTGCCCGTAGTTTTTTGCTAATAGTGATCAGAGATGCCTTCCCTTTTTGGGATTTTGCTCTATCATGTAGTAGCTTCCTCCTTCTATTGTATAGTTTGTTTATGGCTGGGGTCCACCAGACAGGACGCCTGCCTTTGGAGGACTTGGTCTTGGTTTTATTTGGGATTGCATGATCCATGCATTCCTGAATGTGTTCATAGAATGCGTTTATAAAGGATTCTGCAGTCTGGGCCGTATTTTCCACAGGCCCGGGGGCTTTGAAGGATTCCACCTCTGTTTTGAGGAGTGTGAAATTTGCTTTAGAGAAGTTTAGACGAGTCCAGAGACAGGCATGTCTCCTAATGACTGAAAAAGTAAGTGCCATCCTGCATGATGCAGTCACAGCATTACAGCCACATCTGAAAGCATGCCTATCAACTTGAAAGGTGAGGAGATGTTGCATAACTCTAGCATCTTATTTTTCAGGACCCTACCTTTCTTGGCACATAATGGTGGCAGCAGTATTTTTTTTTCTAATGTGGTCAAGCATATTACTTGTCTATCACTGGGATGTGGACTCTTGGCTGGAACCATATCAGACACATTACTGACATCCAGGGACACCAACATCTGGATTAGCAACAGGTGGTGGTGCAAACAATTCATAACCCTAAAGAGGCAGTCAGGACAGGAGACTAGTAGTCAGGTTTCAAGGATGCACTGGTAAAAATATCCTCCAAGTCCTCAATGACTGGAGTTATGGTTAACATTTTTATCTCTGGTAAACCCAGAAGTTCTCTCTATCTTTTCTGAGCTTCAAAGACCTCACCTAAATTCCCATTTAAATTGATCTCGACTCCATCACCAAATCAGACATCTGATATAGAACAAAGGATTTTCTCTGTGTCTGATCCACAGCCGAGGGTAGGGAAGATACCAGAGAGATATATTGTCAGCTAATCCATCTCAGTGCAAGTGGAATCAGAGTGGGGAATGTTCCATTTTCTTTTCTGAACACAGACCCCAACACCAAAGAATGACCAGAGGAAGGCTGCACTGTGTCTTGTGAGCATAAGAAAAGTGCTGGGCCAACTTCAGATTCTCAAAGGGGACATGGGATGGGTAGAGGCCCTACCCAGCTCAAGATACATTAAAAAGTTTGATACATAGGATATGGATAGCTTGGGTGCTACTTCTGGGAGTGGTGACAACCTTGGAGCCCTCTATACCTCTGAGGGTGACCTGGACCTCTACCTTGGTTCTTTGGACAAAGACTGAATATTGCTCTCAGCCTTGGTAATCATAAAATGGGTGTTGGAACCAGAATCCTTTGTGGAGATGTCCAAGCCAAATAAATGACAGAATGATTTTAGCTTAAGAAGAGGTGTAGTCATTTGAGTGCAGGCAGCCTCCTGAAGGATACTTCCACAGCCCTCAGTCAAATTAGGCATCAGAAAGTACAGTTGTGTACCTAGCATAAATGTAGATGTTCGAGTGCATTTACTGTTGCAGTCATTAAACTTGGGTTATCCTGCTGGCAGGCTACCCGCAGTCAGCCTTAATTCCAAAGTCCTGGTCCAGCATTGGTTGCTGTCGCCTCTTCCCTGACATCAGTGCGCCAGCGGTATTATAAGATGCAGCCAACACCATTTTCTTCAGTTTTTCTTGCCCCAGATGTCAGGTGCCCCCAAGTAAGTAGGCAATACAAATACAAATCCTTGGGGCTCAGATCTGCCTCTTGGGCGTCTGTATCTGCCTCTTTGTGGCCTGTCTGACGCTGGAAAGGACCAACTTTTAGAAGGCCAGTACCTGCTAAATCTAGGTGGCTGAACCTGTAAGAAATCCTTTACTGTCTGCATTGATTTTGCTTTATCCTCCATTTTCTTTAACACCTCTTCTGCCTTAACACCAAACAAAGTATCATGCTGTAATGGAGCATCCAATAATTTTGCTTTAACATGATCAGGTAAACTCTGTTCTTTTAACCAAGCATGCCTTCAAATGACAGAACCTGTAACTGCGGCTCTGCAAGATGCCTCTAATGAAACAAAACCACATTGTAAAGTATGCTTTCCCACTTGTTCAGCTGCATGCAATAAATCCTGCATTTCCTTGTTCTCAGGACATTCAGGGCTAGTAAGCATTTTCTGTTTTAGCAAAGACATTAGGTATTGTTGATATTTAAGCATGTGAAACTGGCAGTTTAAAGCCCTTACAGCTAAAGTAGCAGAGGTGTAAACTTTCTTCCCCCATCTGTCCAGTGCTCTAGAATACCTATCAGAGGGAACAGGCTTTTTTGCAGTGGAAGCCTTGAACCCTTTGGGAACCTGAGACATAGTTTCAGGATCAGCAGCAGGGTTTTTATAAAGAAATTTATGAGAAACTGGAACCCTGTAGTACCTCTATCTGGCTTAACTGGTGCAGGGGGTAAAGAATCAGGAGTCAAACTGGATTCAAAAGAACATCAACAACAATATCTAGTACAGGGGGAATAGCAAGAGGCCTGTGCTGAGGCAATAAAAAAAAGTCTCTGAGCCTTTTCTTGGATTCTGAATAATCCTGGCTCTCCCAATAGAAATGCTCCCTCATGGTGTGCAGGGTTTCCCCAAAAGAGTAGTCCTCAGGAGGAGAGGCTGAAGGGACAGAATCTTCAGCATCAGAGTCCTCATAGGGAGGAAGAGAATATCCCTGTTCTGAAGAGGAATCAGAAGAAATAGAAACCTGGTCAGAGGAGTCATAGTGTCTTGCCTAGGACTTTTGTCAGGAGGGGGAACCCCTGATCAAAGTAATTAGGTCCTCGGCCATTTTGAGCATCTGTTTCTTTGGCATGGATGACTGTCCAGGAGAATGCTGTACTTGTTTCTTTGTCTTTAAAGGTGTTTTAGACTTAGCTGCTGAAGTAGTTTTGATAGTAAGCTGTGTAGGTCTGAAAACACCCTCAGAAGCCGATGCCTGCTCAGCGGCTCCAGACCCATCTGAGGGAATTGTTTCCGTAGGCCCAATACCTTGAGTTTCCAAAGGCCTAGCTGTCTCCACGTGGGAGTCGGAGGCAGCCTGTGGCTCTGAGGTAGCAGGTGTCAGGGGCTGCGAAAACGCCTCAATGAAAACCGGTGAACCAGCGACTGGCCTAGAAGAGGCTTCGTCATCGGTTTTGGACCTCAGATGCCTGTCTTTCTTTGCCCTTGCGTTTTTTATGAACTCCAGTCGTTGGTTGTTCCGACAGCATTATATAGTTAAATCGTCAGCCAAAGTAATGTAAAGCAAAATCGAACAGACGCTTAATAGTGCATTGGTTGAATATAGCACAAAACTGACAACTAGCAACGTCGTGGTCAGGGCCTAGGCAGGGAATACAGTAAGAATGAAAATCCTTATGAGGTATTTGCTTCCCACAAGAAATACAATTGTTAACTTTTACTGACATCGGTCTGGAGCAAGAAAAAGTTTCCCCAATGGGGTACTTAGCTTTATTGAAGACTTCGGATCCAAAATTCAATTTAGAAAATCTCAGGAGTCGGCCGACCAGCACTTGCAAACTGCTTTTGCTTCGGGCACTGCGCAGCAAGAAAGACTGAAGAATATGGCGTCAGCTGCATCTTATATACCCCTGGCGCACTGACGTCAGGGAAGAGGTGACAGCAACCAACGCCGGACCAGGACTTTGGAATTCAGGCCGACTGCAGGTAGCCTGCCAGCAGGATAACCCAAGTGTAATGACTGCAACAGTGAAACACAATGAACATCTGCTTAGAGTTGATGAATACAAAAGCTCCTCACTGGACTAAACACACTGAAGTCTAGGAGGGGACCTTTGGACTCTGAACAAAGATAACCAGCTTCTCAGTATTTCGTCACTCATGAGCACTCCTCAGTTGCCTTATGCTTTTTTTGTCAGTAGTGGACAAGGTGTCCAGTTCTGCAGTAGTCTTGAAGAGATTTAGCTCTCTGCTTTATGGTCTTACTAAACACACTGCAGCAGGGACAGGAAGCGACAAAGTGCTCCATCGCCAGTCCAAATAAGCACTGAATATGAAAATCCTTGAGTGGAATTTGCTTTTTACAGTCAAGTAATTAAATTACTCTGTAACCTTTGACATCTACGGTCTCTGATGTCCATAAAACTACAGTAAGCATGCAAGAAAAAATAGATTTTTCACAACATGGTACTTCTCGTTCTATTCCAGAAATGAAGCCAAATGAACTTATTGATAATGTATTGAAAGATGCATACTGATGTGCTCATGATGTGCTGCAAGAAAAAGATGGTGTGGAACATGTCCCTCAAACCGCAGACATGGGTAATGTCCATGTGGGAGGGCATCTGCCAGGCACAGATCAAAAAGGGTGCTAAACTCTGGAGAGATCAGATGGTTTGCCTTAGACAGAAGTCCAAACAAGTGAAGACTACTAGAACAGCGAACCATATGATGAATTGCTAAAGAAGGTATAAGCAGATCTCTCTCATGGGTAACAAGCATCTTCTGACAATTTCAGAGTTGGGAAAAGACCAGCCCATTCTAAGGCCATCCAAGTCTCTGAAGAACTGAAAAGATGGACAGATGGCTGCATAAGGATCATTCCAACATATTGTAAACACTGCAGGACTGATAATTACAATAACCTTTTGTTTTACTCACGTGGGGCAACCACAAACAGAGCTACTAGCTGGACAACTACCTGGGAGAGAGGAAGATGAACCTGCTCTTTTCAGAGGGTCTCTAAAGTCACTTATTTATTTTAACTAGCACTTTCACTGGTCTCCCCTATTTACAATACTTGCATTTCCTAGGGATTCTTCTGAGGGTGTTTTTCCCCTGGATTCCAAACAGCTGAAGTTTCACCTGCTATAGAAGAGGCCGATGTCATCTGTTCCAACAACATTGTCCCAAATTCTACAAAGGCTCTGGGAATTCTAACTCTACTAAATATATTTTTTACAGTTTTACAATGTTAAGAGTTAGTCACATGACCTCTGCCAAGAAAAAAACACTAGGTGAAAACCCTATGAATGACTACCACAGGCTCAATAGCTAGTGACTTTTTCTAGTGACATCATTAGACACTGAAAAATCCATAAAAACTATCTGAAAAAATCAAAAGCAGAGAAAAAGAATACCAAACAGACAGCTTTGTTTTCAAGTGCCTCGTCTCAAATGGCAAGTACTGAAAAAGGTGCAAGATCACTCCTCCTTTAAAGATAATTTTCTGGCTGATACCCTGGGTGGGAAGCAACCTTGCACATAGTCTAAGAATGTCCAGCTTCTCAGTGTCATAGGTTCATAGGTGTGTACTAGGCTAATGGCCTTGGAGCCTTTACAAGCCTAGCCCATAGGATTACGCTGGCATTGTGCTGATACTCTTTCATTTACTTGCTTTCTCTTAAAACTTGTTATTAAATCAATCTAAAGTTTTTAATCTAGCCATTCCCCCAAGCAAGAATGAGAAAAAACATTAATTTTTCTTTTGTCATGCTCTTTTAACAGGGCCCTTTTTTTACATTGCAGTACCTACATTTCTTAAAACTGAGACTGATGTGTGCCTGAGGTAAAGTTCCATTTATTGTGGATAATAATGCAATAAAGGTCCTCATGGTGAATCTTATATTAAGTAGTGCTTGCTAAAAGTTTACTTCTCCTGTTGAAGCTGTCAAGATCAAATGAACCAGCAAAAACAAAATGACCAAATCAACTTTTCAGGAGTTTTATACTGTTAAAAAATAAATTCCACAAACACATCATCTTCATAAATGACAAAGTATACCACCTGTTGTGCAAGCCAAACATAAAAAAAGAAACTATGCAAACTGGTAATGGTACACTTTTAGCAGGAAATGTTCTGTAATACAACTTGAATAAAGCTATTGATGCTACAATTTATTCAAAAGTGCGTAATTTGTTTTCTAAAAGGCACCAACATAGCTGTCTGACAACGTGAAGTAGCACTATAGGGCAAAACGTCAAACAATACTGAATTGCTTTTCAAAACAGGTTCTCAAGTCTAGCCTTAGAACTCCACATAATGGAACCTCAACCCCCAAAGCTATTGCCAGAAGACGCAACTCCCGCACTTCTCCTGGTCATCAGCAGACAATAAATGCAAGACTGATTCTTAGCAAGTCAAATAAGATGTCATGACTTGCACAGCTGCCTTGCAAGCAGACTCTGAAGAAGGTAGTTATTACTAAAATATCGCCTCAGGAGCCCTGACTTTGTCAATCCTGGAATAAGTAAAGTAAAATTCTGTAAGTAAATGAATTAAGCACATTCCATAACCAAACCTTCCTCTCAATGAAGACCGTGATATTTTCTCTAAGGATGGCCAGGCTAAACAGTTCTAGCAACACCTGCAAAAAATTATGAAGTAATGAGATGAGGGGATTAAAAAAGGGAAATGTCATCAGTTACCCAAGGTAGGCAGCAGACTGGTACTGTTCATTATCAAAATGAGAACAACCTTAAATGAAAAAGGAAACCATATAAAAGTAAATGCAGGGAAGGGGAGATAAATCATATGGAGAACTTGGAGACTAGAAAATGAGAAACAAAATGTATCACCAAGTCAAAAAGGAATAAGAAAACATGCAGTCACGAAGCATTAAGAGATGGTAAGTTTTAGGCAAGTATAAGAATCCATGGAAAGGAAAAAAGCATAAAGAAACCAGGCAGCAAAGTCTTAACGAACACTTCACATTCATGTTCAAAACAGCAGCAATTACATAAATCTGGGAAACAATAAAAGACAGGACAATGTACATTATCTGAGATAACTGAAGAGATGAAAAAAGCATCTTTGACATGGAGGAGGGAACAGGCACAGGAAGCATGAGTAGCTCTAAACATTCTAAAAAAGAAATGCTGATTAAAACAAAGAGTGAGGTGGTCATTCTGGCAAAACTACATTCAACAAGCCTCTTAGAGAAGGGATGGTCCTGGGGAAGGAGAAGCAAGCAATTCAGAACAACAAAATGGCACAGAAAACATGAATCACGGAGACTGACTTCAGTAAGTCTTTCGGCTTTTCCCCGGTTAGGGGTTGCCACAGCTGAACTCGAGGCAGTGGATTTTTACAGTGCTGAGTTGCCAGCCCGATGCCCAACCTTCAAAGAAGGCACACCCATTCACACACGCACGTACCTGCATGTCTTTAAATGTCACTCGACAGTGGGGAGGACATGCAGATTCCACACAGAAGATGCTCCAGCAGAGACTCAAACGGGAGAACCTCTTGCTGTGAGGCGAGTGCTGAAGTCAATGCTTACATTTCCAATACAAAAGATTTTGTTCAACAAATTTTGTTGAGTCATGTCAGTCAACTGTAGTGCATTGTAATTCCATAACTAGATCACGAAGAAGGTAGACAACATCTGTGTTGGGATTTCGGCAATATGACAAAAGAACGGGGACAGATTTGAGCAGCAAATTGGGAGGGGTTGAGGTGGAAACTTTGTTAAAGGGAATGGAGAACAATACTGGGAGCTTTCTGAGTGTAAGACCACAACAAATGGTATGCCAACAAGGTTTAATGCTGGGTCTAACTCTACTTAATGTGCTCATCTCTGATCTCACACAGTGCATGGAAAACAGTATCAGTCTATCAACAGGTGACAGACATTTGCAGACAGTGGAGCTAGATGGAGGGGGTAAGGTTGAAAATGGTTCAAGAGAGATGAAACACTATTTAAAAGGTGGCCAATTTCACTTTTAACCCATCCAAGTACACTGTGCTTCCCTTGTAGAAAGTCTAACCATAAGCATGAAATGACAGCAGCAAAAATAAATCAAATTCTGTCAGCAGGGTGGAATAAAAACAGAAGGGTGATGCTACCCTATCATGCAATGGTTAGGCCACAAGTGCACATGGACACATAAATGTAGTCTTACAGTGAAAGAAATAATGCTGACAGTGTACTGGAGTGATGACGTAATTTGCTCTACAAAAAAGGACAAACAGGAGGTATGACACTTGTACATAAGGCAATATGGGGTAAATCAAATGTGATTACTCCAGTCAGGGAGGGCAAGCAGAAAAAGGAGATAAGGCAATGCAGAGTAATCTGAAGGAAAATGTACTTTTATTTCACAGATTAAGAAGGTGCAGGTGGAAATAATTACTCGAATGGTGGCAAAAGGTTAAGACAAATTGGGGCAGCAGGAGAAACTGGATGGTGGGATCCAGCTGCCTCTTGCAACACTCAGGCAAACCAGACAGTCTCTGTGCCTCCTGCTTAATTTACGTAATGTAATTAAAAAAAATGAAACTCTGCAACAAAAAGTTAGAGAGATGAGCATCAATGCAAAATATGTATGAAACAGAAAACTCACACACTTAAAATAATACTGTTTTTAAGTTCAGCTTTTAATAAATGTTAGCTATGGTATTAAGTCTTCAATTACAAGTGACAGTAGCAAACATCACCATAGCCAAAATATAAAAGTACCTTAAAACAGTACACTGAATCTTAAATCAATGAAAATTGCTGAGAAGCTCCTCTTAGCTGCAACACCTGAAAAATATTCTTCAATATCTGGAAAAAAAAAAAACTATAAGACCAACTAGCTCATAAAAAAATACAAACACATTTAGACTTTTAAACTTTGTAAACACTGAATTGTACTAAACAGAAGAGAACCTTGCCTTTTTCTTCCTTAACTAGGCACCACTATTCATAGTAGCATCAGTGGTCAAGGTGTCACCTTTCAAAATCTAATGTAGTTCATTATACTTTCCAGCTATATGCAACCTCTCATGTTATATTGCACTGAACTATACCAACATTATCAAAACTTAAACCACATTAAATTTCATTCTAAATGTATTGTTAAAACAAGGCTGCGCTGTTAACGTTATGCAATCAAGGCATCAAGCAGTTTCTTAAGAAAAAAATCAGACAATGTAACACGTACAGCCTAACCAACCTAACCCTCAACTCCCAAGTGGGAAAAAATGTTTTCTATTTTCTTTTGTAATTGCACAATTTTTGAGTGAAAGGCCCTAAAGGTCTACAAAGCATCTCCCTAATCCAGCTGTTGCTCACTATTTTATCCTTTTCAGGAACACTGTATTTTTCCATTCCATCGTTAACTGTACATCAGATCACAAAACAATATCAGCAGCTTTAAATGCAGGTCATATCGATATGCCCTGAACACCAAAAACAAGCACTTATTTTTACAAGGCTAATGTTAGCACCCTGGCTCTTGCCAATGATGATACATTAAAAAAGAGGCTCGTAACAATCAGTCTGAAAATGGATGTGACGCTATTCCTAGATTTAACACCAAGCATCTCGAACCAGTTAACAGCTCACAAAAGACCACCCCAAAAAGGGGTGTATAACTTCACTACATATCGGAATATCCAAACTCCTTGCAGATGTTCCAACATCTGATAACACCAGCTAAATATTCTATGACCCTCAGATACAATATTTTCAAAGCTAACTATACCCTTTTATCATACTCCCTTGCAGGAAGCATCAGTGCAGAAGATTGTAAATCTTTCTGCAACAATTCCAAGTCAGTACTAGTTCCAAACAAGGAACACACAACAAGAATTCAAAATAAAAGTGTTATATAAAAGCTACAGTTTTGTGCTGTTATTCATACCTTAAACTCATCAGCAGAGTTACTGCTGATACATAGCAATGAAATGTAGGTAGTGCATATAAACTGCCACAGTTAAACAAAAAGGACTGCAAATATAAAAAAAATAATGCTTGGGAGGGGGATGCAGCTCAGCTCCACACAAACAGAAGGAAGCAAAAGAAACTATAATATCATAGCAGTAAAACAGGCTATGGACAAACTGGGTCTCGACTTGTGAAGAAAGCAACAGAAGCCAATAACACCATCATAAGCTATATAAACAGAATTGAAGGCTTATACTTCCCATACATACACTTCCACTTAAAAGTACTGGGTTAAAAAAATACATTTTAATTAAAAGTAATTAAAAGAAAACAATCAGATAATAAAAAGGATGCACTACTGCGTATGCATCTTATCAGGAGAGATTTTTCTTGCACCATGTGCATACTGTCAGGAGGGCCCAAAAGTTCCCAGTCAGTTTTCGCCATACAACAAAACTTACCATTTCCCCATATAAGAACTACCAAAATACCTTTCTGCAAATCAACAAAACAAATGCAAGATCTGACAACTCAACTGTGAAAGAACAGATATGGTTCCCTGTACTTACAAACCTGAAATATGTGAATGCCATCTTATGCAAGTTACTGCCACCAGGAAATGCCCCTCCCCCCAAGAATGGACCTCAACAATGCTGTGCTAACAAGCTCACACAGCCTGTGGGATAAGCCTGTCAACCCTTGCAGTTAGGTTCCATGTGAGGAGGGAGGTTGGTTTTTCAAACAAGAAAACAAATGACAGCACTAGTTTCATGAAACTATTTGACCTGCCAATGTTAAGCCACAAATTCTGCTCTCTATAAGGCTATCATGTACAGAAAATGTTAACACGTACATTTTGACAATAAAATAACAAAGGTCCAGTGCCTAAGTCAACTCACGATCATCTACAAGATAACCAAACAAGGCAGCATGGGGTAGGTAACACTTGGTATAAACTGAAAATTTCCAATTGGCAGCAAAAGCCTGAGAAATTGAGTGTTTCCTGGCAGCGTCACCACTGATGCACATACTAGACAAATCTAGCAAATATGGGTCTATATGAGGAGCCAGACCTAAAGACAGAGCTGGCTGCTCTCCCCAAACTAATGAAGACAGCCCTAGATAGGACTAGCAAGGTTACTTGTACTTCTAGGAACCTTAAAGCCTGAAGCCACTACATTCTTGGTCATCAAGAGGTAATGAGAATCTATTCTGATTTTTCTTCCATTAACTCTGCAGTAAAAAATGGAATCAGTATACAGGAACTTGTAGTGCCTATGGAGGCTGAGGATCGCACATCCATTTGGTACCTCCTCAGAGCCTTTCAGAACACAGAAGTAGAGGGAAAAATCACGATCTCCTGGAAGGCAAGCAGGTCAGTCAACTGACCACTTCCAGAAGACCAAAGCCAGATGCTAACTACGAATCTAGAACAGGACTAAAGAGCCATCTCAAGAGTATCCATCAACTGCTTCACTTTTCCAGGGATGTGAACTGCTGAGAGAGAAGGAAGCCTCATGTATGGCCGAATGGCAGAATAATACTGCTTCTCAGTACAAGGGCTATGACCATCCAGCCATCTGCTTGCCTGAGTACTATACAACAGAGAGGTTATTTGAATGAATAGGGGGAAGTCCTGAAAGTAGCTACTCCAAAACCATTCAGGGTCATTAGCACTCAATGAGTTCTAAAAGTCTGAAATGCAGTCAGTGCCTGCATTATGCAGGATCATAGATGGGTTCTCAAACATTCTTCCAAAGTGTCTATCAAAAACTGACAGATCAGGCTGCAGAAAGGGAAAAGCCACAAAATGATGTGTGGGGAGAGTCCACCAATTCAAATCCTAGCCACAATGGTCTGACACCAAAGCAGGTCCATGACTCCGTGACTGTTCTGCTGTTAAAGACGCCTTTACAGTCCACCACAAACACCCACAGCCTCAAAAATGCAAATGGAATAATGTCCATCATCAAGCCCAGAAAGCATCACAGAGACAAACTGAACCCTTTGTGGCATCATCAGCCCACATATAAAGACCATGACATCCTGGGCCCTTGCTAAGGGCATGAAAAGCAGACAAATAAAACTGTACAACTCTGATCTGATAAAAGCCTTCCACTTGAAAGGAAGCAGAGAATACTTCTCCCAGTTTTTGGCAACTCTACAGACTGCATCCAAAGGAAGGTCACTTCTGGGGACTCTTAGATGGGGCAACTAGATGCAAGTCAGTCTTGCAAGAGGACACCAAGAGACACTTCACTTCTAGGCCATAACAATTATGAGCAGTAATGAAAGACTAAATGGCATAATTCTGTACTGGTTCTGAAGCATAACCAGGTTGAACCACAGTCATCTCCAAGGTGCAGCCCAAGTGATATGCCCAAAGGTTTTATCACAGCACCTCATCCATGTGTCCTGTGGTACCCAAAGCATGATTGCCTGGATGGTGACCACCTGAAACTAGATGTGCTGGGTGAAACCACTGAAGCTCAGAAAGGAACAGAAATCAAGAGGTCCCTTTGGGACCATGAAGAGAAACAGCTTCTATGGTCTCTTGTGGCATTACTATCAGGGATGTCCTAAAGAGCTGTTAAAATGGACATTCACAGCTCTTCCTGGGGATGACCAAGGAGATCCAAATCATGGCAAGGGTGATCCTTTTAATGGTTCTTCAAGGTGGGACAAACTTAGACACCTCCAAATCAATGACAGGCCCCAACTAGAATCAGGACAGCTGCACTGGTAACGTTTTTGACCTGGGTAACTCTTCTAGCACTGGACAAGGCAAGACAAGACTATGCAACAGAGCCTTTTACAGATACCAGAAAGGTTTCTCTCTCTTTTAGGGTTGACTCAGTCTGAAAAAGAATGCAGTGGAGGGCAAGGTAGAGGGATCACAGATACTGTTTAAAGAAGAAAGGGCTTACTTCCTTCTCTAGGTTGACTAGCCAAACACCAGTTCTTCCATGAAGTGAGCATCCATATTTCCAAGTTCCTGCTTTAAAGTGGCAACTCTCTGCATAATCATTTTGTGCATGCACACACCAGAGCCTGTGACTGTACAAAAGCATAAGCACAAGTAATAGCTCAGGAGGGCACATGAAACCCCAATGTTAAAACCAAACATAAGGTCTCAAAAAGGTTCCCCTTGAACCAAAAGTCAAGGAGGTTTGTCAAGCTTATTCAGTGTCTTCCAAATGAAGTAAGAGTGGAACTGGTGCGGGTGATTTAAAAAAAAAAAAACAAAAAAACAAAACAAACACAAAAAAAACTGCTAAAGGCTCCAAGGCCCTGTGTAGTAAAGGGGTAATCCATGTCCTGAGCTCTGCCTTCCTTGTCTGGTAGCAAGCAGGCAAATTGTGCTTAAGAGTTGCTCTGCCCATTAAGGCAGAGGCATTTAAAAGGCATCAACATTATTCATGGAAAACTGGGCACAGTCAGGGGTACCTCTGCAGGCTGCTATGATGACATTACTGATGTTTCAAAAACTCCATTAGACAACTCAGGGGAGGACAGAGGCTCAAGGTCAGCTCAAGCGGTTTCTAATAAACTTGGCAAAGGACCATTTAAAAGGTAAATTGTGTGGTAGTGGTCATGTTGGTGGTGGGGACAACTTTTCCATGTCCATTTCCAAGACAGCGGCCTTATGATCCTTCCTGTACTCATAAGACCCAGAGGGAAAGGGAAGTATGATAGAACTGAAGCATGACAGAATGAATCTGTATTGACATATATGCTACCAAAGACAGCATGAATGGTTAGAGGCTTGGTCAGGAATGACGTGAGCTCAAAAGCAGCTTACAGTCACTTGACTGTACTGGCCAAGCTGCAGTCACATTTATAAAAACTAATGCTGGCATCTACTTTTGTTTCACTGCTTCCCAGCAATGCAACTTGACTGTACACTCATTTGACAGTCAGAAGTCTGTCTCGCAGTCAGTGCGTCTCAGTGAAAAAGTGAGGCAAGCATTACAATGCCTAACAGTGATCACGCTTTTTCTAAGATGATACTCTACACTGAGAAAAATTCCCAGTGGAAGGTGTGAAGGTGCAGGAGGGTCTTGCCACCTGCAAAGAATGCTCATCAATTTCACATTAGCATGTAAAGCGAAGAACCAGAATGCATTTATTACAAGAATGTGTACATAGAAGCGGTCATTTATGAGTTTCTGGGACCACAGCTACAGCGAGTTAAAGACATGCATTGGAGCCTTACAAACTGAACTTCCTAATGATGCTCTCCCACCAGACCAACATACATTTTATGTCAAGGTCCTAAGATGCTGGTACAGGAAACCATTAAGCTATATGGGTCTACTAACACATGTAGGCTTGGCAGCCGGCCCCAGAAATTCTCTGGTCCCATCCCAATATTCCTAATACATGATCACATGACTCTAGAAAATGACGTCCAGTTTTAGGTTGGTTACCCTGAGCTTCTACTAATCACACACAGATAAAATTATGGAATAAATCTCTCCCTCAATGCAGGAGCAAAAGTAAAACTACCTAACCCCAACACAGGTCTAGTCAAGGTGCAAGCGTTCATGGGTCAAAGGGGGACGTACTGAGCAGATCAAGCTTGAACCTGCTCTGAGTGACTGCCCCTACAGTGATATTCCATATTATGCCTGCAGCTGTGAGTAGGACCATTCCGCCAACAACCACATGAACAACTCTTACACAAAGAGAGCCAATAATCATTCCCTCCAACTACACTAAGTGGATGGACAGAATTTTTAATCACTTGAGGGACCTGTCAATGCCTTCTTCCCTATGTAGCAAAGATATCAGTGCTGGCCTACCCTGAAATTCTGCCCACAGACTCTCCCTGAATACACAGACAGGGGCCTTTACCAACAAAAGCAAAACTGTATGAATGGCATACAGGAAATGTCACAATTTATGGTCATGTACTCTTATATAGCAGGTGTACTAAATCATTGCGTGTTCCAAAAGAGGGCATGTGGACATCTTGGAATGTGACACACTACCATAAAAAATCCCAATTTTGACTGGTGAGAACAAAGCAGACAACAAAAGACCCATCAAAGAAAATCCTGTGTGTTAGACACATTAATTAAACAGTGCTTTATACCTATCAGTTTTTAATAATTTAAAGTTGGAAAAGTTACATAAAACGTTACCAAAATCAGCTTATAAATAAAGCCGGTCTCATACACTGGCAGCACTAGCTGGCAGGCTACAAAAGTAGCAGTTAGCCAATGATAAACTCTAGCTCTGAGAACATGAAGTGTCAGTAAGGAGACTAAAAGCAACATAACCAAGGGCTTTGTAAAGGGTGAAAAAGCTGAAGCAACAAAAGGGTTCAGAAACCCATCTGGCTAGTTGATGCTTAGGCAAAATACCCATTGGTTAATTAAGGGTAAGAAACAAGACTGTCAGAAACCACCTTAGAATGGGCTGAAGAAACCAATGCTGAGAAACAGTATTGTTCTGGTCAGTACAAATATTACAACGCTCACTACTACATCTGTAGTGCTGCCAGGGACAGATACATCTACATGACTGTGCCAATGGCTTAGAAAGATATAACCATGGCTACAGCCAGATGACCCAAGTCGAGTAGCTTAGGAACTTAACGGCACAGGAAAGGGAGGATGGCTAAGCCCATTTTGGGGAAGTGTTGATGGGCTTCTGTTCAGGTATGCTCACTATACCATTAAATGACCTATCCTCAGCATGGGGGTGCAGGTGGGTCCACACTGTAGGTATGCATGGGTATGACCACCCAAGATGACGAAAGCAGCCAATGTCAAACACTTGTGCAGTAGCTTAAGTGGTCCATTAGGTGGTACAAGTGCCACATCACCATTTAAGTGGGTTTACATTAACAAATAAATAATGCTGTCATTTTGGAGATGATGCTCAGAGCCCTGTCTCCAATGCTTGCATGGATGATGAGGATGATGCCACACCCCCCCCCCCACACACACACACAGCTCATTCCCCAAGTGATAATAATGAGCTGTCTCATCACTCATTAGGGAATGCATGGGCTTAAGTCCGAGTGGGAAAGGCTTGATGGTCAAATGTCAGAAGTGAAAAAATATAGGTGTGGAAAACAAAAAAAAAACTAGACCTGTAATTAAAGAAACTGTTGTCAGAGGGCTGCAGGACTGGGAGAAATTTGCATTGTCAAATGACAAACTCAAGGGTGCACAAAATCCATATATGAAAATGAATGCAGAAACAGAAATCCCAAGTAACCAAGTCACCAGTGAAAATCGCAAAGAAAGGCACAGAACTGGATACTGATGCATGTTTACACTCCTCAGGCTGCATTTCCTGCATTAACAACACAGAACAGCAATGCTCATAGACAACAGTCTCCTTGCAGTGCAAGCTGGAATTGGAGTGTAATCAGATGAGGTCTCTCTTGAAATGTTTCCACTCTCCTTAGTTTCCAGACAGATGGAAGGTTTATACTGGAGTAAACTATTCTGGAAACAAAGGCATGTAACCAAGATGTAAAACTGCAATCACTCTACAGCTGTTGCTCTCATAAATCTCCTTTTCCCCATGTTTACATGGGGTTGGGGTACCACATCAACAAATCACTTAGAGCCAGTGTTTACACTGGCAAGCAACTACACCTGAAGGAAAGGTCTGTGAGCACCTTCCTGAGGCTTCTCTTAAAAGAATGCTTTGTTAACTCAGAAGATGGTTCTTACTTTCACTGAAAAAATAGTATGAATTTAAATTTGGAAAAAAAAAAAAACAATGAAGCATGCATCAAGTGATGTTTATATAGCCTAGATCCTGCCTAAGGTTGCTAGCAAAAAAATCTAGAGAAATGTAACTAGCCTAATTGTGACAGTCCAAAGAACTTGTCAGAGTAATCACAATTCAAAGAAAGATGCATTACCTAAACAGTGTAAAATGCAAAGTAATAACTTGTTCCAACCTGGTGGGAGTGATCAGTAATCTGCACTGCTTTCTCCTAGTTTCTGTGCTGCCACCACATTTTTTGCACAAGTGCATATTCAGGTTTTAAAATGTCTCCTGTTATGTACTGTGGACTTCCAAAACTAACTTGTGACTACACATTTGACTATCATCAGCTTTCTGCAGTTACAGTCTCATTAGCATTGGCACTCTAAACATTCCTCAGACGTGTTTTTCTAATATGTTAATACGTACAAAATAAAGTACTAAGTAAGTGTGCAAGTGTGTGAACTTATCAATTTTGTGTAACAACTTTTATAAGTACCAGGTAATATAATTCCTGGTTATAAAAATAAGTCTTGAGAGTACAATTATACCACAAAAACAGCAATCCCAAGAATCCTGGAAATGAACTGACCCATGGGATTTCTTCTTTTCTCATAATACAGCTGTAACATGGTTACTAAAAAATTCAAGTCAATTTCCACAGGAAGAGTTGCTTCCAGAATATTACCCAGGATATTCTATACACATCCTGATAAAATTCATTTAGGAACAGAAGAACTAGAAAACAGAACCCCCATATCCTTATAAGATTAAAAAAATAAATGTGTCTTGAAACACATGCCAAGTTTTAGATGTTCTTATTACACATTAAAACAAGAAATTGGTTTAAATTCATCAAGCTAGACCAGCTCATATTCAACTCAAATGATAGCTGAACAATGACTCAATGTGAATGTTTTTTAATCTTCTTCTACCCAGTAGCATCTCTGGGTCTGATGTCATTCTGTACAAACTAAAAGCAAATCTGACCAAGTCCCATCGCTCTCAGTGGCATTGCTCCATCAAGTAAAATTATTTGATTTTTTTTCACTTCTGCTTATCCAAACATTGCATTTTAGTTAATAAAATATTGTTCAAGATCCATAGCGAAATTCAAAGCAAGAGCTTCACCACACCTTGTGGAGATGAAAGTGCTTGTGTTTCTCCATTTGAAGGCACTGAACCAAATTCTAACCTTTTTGATGACCTGTCAAAAAAGCAAAAGGAAAGCAATCAAATGATTAGCATTTCTTCGAAACAATCTGTACACAATATAACTGTTCCAGTCATATCCCTAAACACAAACCTGCTAATTTTAAATAATACATTTCATAAGTACTTGGTTTAGAAAGGGTGATAAATTCTTAAGCATCAGAAATGACAAAAGAACTGCAAAGGTAAAAGACAACATACTGCCCATGAAACAGTGGCTGCAAAGCATGATTCAATACAAAATAAACCAAACAAATGTCAAGGTATCTGAGCAGTTTACATCAGCCTTCTAGTTATTAATACCTGAAGTCCTACTCACCCAAATAACTTGACATTCACTAGTAGAAACCATACAAATTAGTATTTCCCCAGTTTACACAGTTCATACCTGTTAACTGTGACAACATTCAACAGTTTTCTAGGTCAAAATTTTCAGTTCACACTTAGCTGAAGGTTCAAATGGGGATTGTATTAAAGATTGTAAAACAATCTTCAAATCCCAAGGAGGAGTGGGATTTTTTTTAATGTGGGTCTAAGAAAAAAAATCCCCTTAGAAAGGCTTTACAAAGTTTGGAGGATGCTAAAGACGAGTTATTTATTCCTATATATAAAAATTGGAAATGGCAGCTAGTTGTACTTTTACAGTAGAAGAGCTAGCACCTTCATTGAAAATTGTAGCTAAAAATTCAATAACTTTAGGAACCAGTGCTGAAAAAGGGTCTAGATCCTTTTGTTACACCCAAAAGACAAATCTATTCCATTTATTTCTTTAAAACTTCCTAGTAGAAGCTTTGTAGGATGACAAAAGAATGTGACAGGACACGGGAGGACAGTCTGGGCTGCCTATTAATCAAAGGAAGTAGAGAAACTATGTTGTCAATTTTAGGCCTGGAATGTCCGGATGCGTCATGTCTGTTGGGTGAAAAAAGAAGTTCTGTACTCACCATAATGTTCCATCTGCACTGTTGCTCTTCATTTGTCTTCAACCTTCTCTCCCTCCTTCCCCATAGGGTAGGCATATTAGGCATCTCTAGGCTACGCATAGAGCAGATCGGGGGGGCAAAGCATGAACTAAGGGCATCTCTGGGAGTCCCTCCTTTGGGAGGTGTGGAAAAATACTGAAGTCAACATATTTTGTATTCTGTATTTAAAGGGTTAAGCAGAAAAATGTTCACTGCGTGCAAACTGAAATGTTCTGGAAAATGTTGATCACTGAGGAATGCAGGAGTTAATCTTAAACCACTGATAAGGAAGTTAATGGTGCAAGAATAACTGTGGTACTGGCTGGTAAAAACAAGTAATCAAACTATCAATTTTAATGAATGTTCTGTGTGCTACGTGTATGTACGTGCAGGAGGGTCTATATAAGGAGAACTCAAAGTACAAGTAGCCAGACTGCTGGCATATTACTATCATGTAGCAGATCTCCATGCATGTAAAATTAAAGCTGTTTTACTTGCTTACAAGAACTTGGTGTGATTCTTCCAGAATATGTTAGAAGAGTAAAATCTTCGACATAACTGGCGCCAAGGGCGGCCCCTGCACGCGAATCGAACAAAGAGAGGCTGAAAACCTGCGCAGGTGGAGAGAGATCAGGCTCTCCTCGAATGAAAGACCTCCAACTGAAACAGGTTGAAATTAGAGGCCAGTCACTCTTTCCAGATTCAATCCGTGAGGTGGCAGCGAAACAGGGCGGAGGAATCACAAAGGTAAGCAAAAAGAAAAGCTATTTTTTTGTTGTTTCTGATTGGAATTTTTTGTCTAAATTTTAAGGGACTAGTCAAGGGAGAAATTGAATTTTCTCAAAGTATAAGGGGTATATGTGAATAGATTCCATATACAAGAGATCTCAGGAACAGGAATAGTTTCTCGTAAGAGAAATGGGAACAGAAACCAGTTGCGCCAAAGGCGACGACAAAACTGAAGATGAAAAGTTTATGTTTGATTTACACCCAAAGAATGTAAAGTATTTAGATAAATGGAAAAAGGAACATGGGTTTAGTGGATGTTTAAATAAGTCAGAATGTCAAAATCTAGTAAGATTACTGCAAACAGGCAGGAAATAAGACAAGGAAGCAAAGAAGGTAGGGATTCCCCAGGCACAGAAATGGCTGGAGGAAGCAAATAAAAACATAAGGAACAAAATTTGAAAAAAGGGTGTGGTAATTCAAGTGAAAAAGATGTGTACTTTGTTCAAAAGGAAGATAATGAAACTTCCATAGTCAGTCGTAGTCACCAGAATCCCTCGGCCCCTCCCATCCAGTATCCAGACCCTGCACAGGTTATTGAGGTGACCCGACCAGGACCCACCGCAATACCAGGCTTCGTGAGTGTCCCCCACGCCACGTATTATATTACAGAGAGAGCCTGCCAACACTCTTGACTTACGAGCGGAAGTATTAGGAGAGAAGGGACTGGAAAATTAAGGAGAAGGTAGATCAGGAAGGAGAGGAATACCCACTGATAGAAGTGGCAAATCCTCAAGCAGGCGCAGAAGGCGAGGGTCCTACCATATTGGTCTACCGACCGTGGACCCGTGATGATATCCGAAAAGCGGTAGAGGGGATTCCCCATCCAAAAGTAGATATGCGTAAATTCCGTACAGACGTAGGGGGCATGAGAATGAGTTATAGATTAAACGCTGTAGAATTTGAACAAGTAATAAGGCAAATCCTAGGACCTGATTGGCACCTTATTTGCGGAACTTGGGACCCCCTGCTATCAGAGGAAGGGGGAGCCTTGCCGTTTAACTCCGAAGTGTGTATAACCAGAATAAAGACTCTCCTAGATAAAATAGAAGAACATTGGAAGCCCAAAGCAAATTGGACTTGCATTAATCAATGCGTTCAATCAGATGACGAAACCGTAGACAATTATCTACATCGTCTCACACAATGTTTTGATGCTCATAGTGGGTTGATTAAGGCAGAAAATCAGGCAAATGACTCGCCCTATGAACAGCAACTGAAAAATGCGTTCCTAAAGGGCTGCAAGACAGCCATTGGTAACTTTATACAAAAGCATATGATCACACACAGGACAGCGCGTCTACAGCCCCTTATGGATTATGCTAGACATGCTGAGAAATACCTGAAGGAAAAAAATAAAAAGCCCAGACTTTTACAGTTAGTAAAGATGGAACTTTAATGTTAGTTCAAGGTTCCGCAAATCGCGGAAGAGGGCGTGGCAGGGGAAGAGGACGAGGACGGGAGGCATAAGTCATTCTGAGGATTTCGAGGGTAGGCAAAAGAGGGGAGTGTTTTAAGTGCGGTAAGAAAGGACATTTCGCCAGAGATTGCAGAGGACCGGAGAAACCGATGGTTGCTTCGGTGGTACCGCATGACTATATGATGGTCAAAAAGACGTAGATGGAGGGTATGAGGAAGAAGAAAGTGAGAATGGGGAAGTAGGTATAAGTGAAGACGATGGGTGGGGACAGGAAATGGCAGAAAATGAGAAATATCAAATGGTAAATCTAACAGCACTAGCATCAACTATGCAATTGGAATCCCAACCAGTGATCACATTGCAAGTTGAGGGCCGAGACATAGAATTTCTTTGTGACTCAGGGGCTTCTCGAACGTTAGTCAGAAGTACTGCCATATCATCCGATGTTACCTCGGATGAATATGTGCTTGTAAAAGCAGCAAATGGTCGTATTTACAAAGAGCCATTGTCCAAACCTCTGTGGTTTACCGACCCAGAGACGAACCAAACCATACGGTTCCGAGTAATAATTTCAGAAATCTGCCCAGTACATTTACTAGGAAGAGATTTAATGCAAGTGTTCGGTATAGCAGCCGTCCCAACCTCCACGGGGATGGTGGCAAGGAGAATAAAACTAAATAGTGCAATGCTATTAGAGGGGCAGAGAGATCTACATTACTGGTATAGTAATGATTTGATAGAGACAGGCCCCCAGAGTGTAGTGACGGCTCTTACAAATTTGGCATTAAGCAAATACGGCATAACAAATCCGAAGGTGTCAGATCCATTACATTGCACAATGTATTACAGAAGATGTGCCGGACCTGATTTAGAATACGAAAAGAAATTTTTTAGTTTTAAAGTCACCAAACTAGTATTGCATAGCCTTTTTTGGGACACACTAGGTAATTCTGCAGTCACATGTAGCCTTACAAGGGATATGCAGCTGCTGTATAAGAATGAATTAACCACACATATTTCAGTCACGGAGGGTGAAGGAATGTCATGGTACCTCGTGGGTAAGAAAATAACTGAATGGGTAGGATGGACACCAGAACAGTTGGCAGGTAAGGGCATTCAGGTTCAAAACTTAACTGGGTTACACAAGCCAGACCGACCGTGCACCTCAGGGAAGACAAACCGATACAATCCCCTGGGACATTATGACTATGTCTCCTTACCCCCATGGAAGAATCTCAATTGCAGATGATTCCAAACTCATTATGGTCGCAGGGTCAGCACGATATCGGACTGATTAGAACGGCAGGACAGGTAAAAATTACACCCAAGTCAGAATTTAGACCTCATAAACGGCAGTATCCCTTGAGCAGAAAGGCAGAGGAGGGCATTTTACCGGTAATCACAGCACTTTTGAAAGCTGGAGTATTAATTCTGTGCACAGACTCACCGTGTAATACGCCCTTATTTCCAGTAAAACCGGATGGGACATGGAGGATGGTACAAGACTTACAGGCAATAAATGCCGGTGGTACCTCGGGCCCCATAGTCCCGGATCCGTCTATTCTGCTGAACGATATCCTTCCAACGGATAACTACTTTTCTGTAATTGATATCAGTAATGCCTTTTCTCTATTCCCTTGCAGGAAGATAGTAGATTTTGGTTTGCATTTACGTTTATGGGCAAGCGTTATACCTATACCAGGTTACCGCAGGGATACTGCGAAAGTCCGACCATCTTCTCACAAGAGATGTCCACCAATTTGGCTCAGTTCCAACCAGCCCAAGGGTGCCACCTACTGCTGTCGTGGATGATATCCTCCTGGCGCGACTACGGAAGAACTCTGTAAGTCCGAGACTATTCGACTACTACACTTTCTGGCACACGAAGGACATAAGGTAAATAAGTCTAAGTTACAATTTTGTAAATTAGAAGTACGTTACCTGGGTTATACTATCTCTGGGAAGGGCAGGCGATTAGATGACAGCAGAAACAATGCTATTTTACAAGCCCCATGCCAACTACAAAAAAGAAATGATGTCCTTTTTAGGCATTACGAACTTCTGTCGTAGTTGGATTCCCAACTACATGAAGAAGTGCACCCGCTATCAGACTTAATTTTGCAATACCGATGGCGGCAAAAGATTTGCTGCACTGGACAGACAAGGCAGTACAGGCATTTACTAGGATCAAGCAACTGATAGCTGGGTCAGCAACATTGGGGTTTCCAGATTACAGTAAGACCTTTATACAGACTGTAGATTGCAAGCAGGGATTTATGACATCTGTTTTAATGCAAATGTATGGAGATAAGTTAAGACCATTGGCATTTTACTCTAGCAAATTAGACTCAGTAGCACGAGCATTACCACACTGTGTGCAAGCAGTAATTGCAGCCGCTTTGGCGGTACAAGCGTCTGCCACGTTGGTATTGTTCCATGATCTTACGTTAAAAGTCCCGCACTCTGTAGCAGTCATCCTTCTGCAGGACAAGTTAACATTTCTGTCACCTAGCAGACATTTATCTTGTATGACTACGCTGTTATCGCAGCCACACATGACAATTGAGAGATGCACTACCTTAAATCCAGCGACATTGCTACCTGTTGCTGAAGACGGTATTCCGCATGTATGCTTAGATCTCATACATTCTAAAGTTCTACCAAGACCGGATCTTAAAGATCAACCCTTACTACATGCGGACTGGACACTGTTTGTAGATGGGTCAGCACGCAAAACAGAAACAGGCACCACGCAGGTAGGGTATGCAGTTACTACTGCAACTCAGATAATAGAGGCAAGACCACTCCCCGGCAACTTATCCGCTCAAGCAGCGGAACTGATTGCTGTGACAAGGGCATGTCTCCTTTCAGAGGACAGGAACGTCACTATCTATACGGATAGTCAATATGCTTTCTCACGGTGCATGTGTTTGCTCAGCAATGGAAAAATAGGGGGATGGTTACAACCTCGGGAAAAGACATTATGCACAAAGACCTAATCCTTGAATTACTACAAGCCGTCCAACGGCCACGGGGTTTGGCCATCTGTAAATGCGCTGCTCATACCCGTGCTAAGGACCCGGTATCACTTGGTAATGCCCTAGCAGACAAAGCAGCCAAAGAGGCAGCTATGTCCAGTACCTTTTCACTTCAAACCACACCTACAGAATTACAACCAACAGATAAATTTGATTTGCAAACCTTACAAGTCATGCAGGAACTTAGCACAGTACAGGAAAAACAACGCTGGACTAGGTATGGTGTTAGGCAGAACAAAGGAATTTATGTGGGACCGGATAATAAATATGTTTTGCCTACTAATCTTTTTAGATATGCAGCACTAGTTGTGCATGGCCCTTCCCATCTGGGCCCTGCAGCTATGGTTAGAATTATCCACCTTACCTTTTGGACCAAGGGTTTCATTGCATATGCAAAACGTTTTTGTCTATCCTGCATAGTATGTGCTAAATACCACGGGGGAGGGGTCAGAGTTGCTCCGGCATCATTTCCAACACCCCCCTATCCTTTTCATACAATATGTATGGACTTCATCGAATTGACCCCGGCACAACTAAACAAGTTTGTGTTAGTAATACTAGATGCATTTACTAAGTGGGTTGAGGCTTTTCCGGTGACACATCCGGATGCTCAATCAGTGGCTAAAATTTTGGTCAATCACATCGTCCCGCACTTTGGACTTCCTACACGCATCTACTCTGACAACGGCACGCATTTTGTCAATCAGATCATACAGAAACTGTCTACAGTTTTCCAAATTGAATTGAAACACCATTGTGCCTACCACCCACAGTCAGCAGGGTTGGTGGAACGCCATAACGGCATTCTAAAAGGCAAGTTGAGAAAACTCATGGCCGAGACACATCAGTCTTGGATTACCTGTCTACCTCTAGCCCTCCTTTCCATGCACAACTCCCACCTCAAAAGGAGTCACCCCATTTGAGTTGTTGTATGGGAGACCTTATTACGCCCGCAGTGGCAAAACTTGTTGCCTGCGGAACGTGAGGGGTGAGGAGATAGCTGAGTACATGAGGAAAATGCTGACCAATACTAACAGCTGTTTAACAAATGATTGTTTTTCAGGTTCAAGAGACGACAAGATCACGGAAATCAGACCCGGCGAGTGGGTCTGGATCAAAATAATAAACGCAAGAATTGGGCATCCCCAAATGGGAGGGCCCCTACCAGGTGCTAATCGCAACTCCAACAGCAGTTCGGATTAAAGAAAGGTCCTCATGGATCCACCTAACGCATTGCAAAATCATAAAACATTTTAAGTTAAATAAAGACCTGAGTTCCCTGAGGAACAAACAGACAGCAGCAATCATGAAGGACAATAATGAGAATAAGAGAAAATGGTTCTATTGCAATGTTTTATTGTTTATAACTATTGTGATTGTAATATTTCTGTTTTGGACATTTCTGTCTTTTAATGAAGCTAGCCATTCAAAAGAGACAAACACACCAGCTGGCATCCAAACTTTAATACATATCAAGCGATTAAATATGCATATGCATCCTCAATGAATGTCTCAAATTGTTGGGTATGTACTGCAATACCTACTGTACACAGTGGCTTAATGTTAGGGACAGCCCCTCTGGGAATAAATGATACTTGGAATAGTTTGTTGTTTGAAACCACAGAAGTACCACTGAGAGACAAGGTGGCTGCCTCTTCTGGGGCCAAAATGGAACAGTGTGTTTTCAAAAGATTGGGAAAGTTAAGGTGGGGCTGAGCCAATGTAATTTGACAATAGTTCATAATTGTACCCTAGAAGGGCAGTGTGAGACCAAGTTTGGAGCTATAAAAAAGACATCAATGTAAATGATATTAGTTTTGTTGAAAAATGCTGTATGTATATGGCCTGTTATTTAAGGGCTAAAGCCAAATGGGAGTTATGAATTTGCAACCAATATTACCATCAAAACAAATGATTGTTATTTTATTTGTGGTAGGAAAGCATATAAATGGTTACCATATGGCTGGTCAGGAAGTTGTTTTTGGGATATCTGATACCAGCTATCAGGCACGCAAATGCGTTGCCTCAAGGTAAAATCTGAAATGCACGTTCTCTTAATAAACCTATTAATCCCGTAGGTAACATTGATGCATCATGGATTTATCACCATGACTTGGCACACGTCAGCAGCAAAGGACTCTCACATATGGACCTAGGCGATGATGTAATTGCTTGGGCTGGTATTTTGCCAGCATATGGGACAGTAAAATCCATCTGGGAACTGAGAAAACTGTCAAAACTGTTAGAGACTCTGAGTAATCGACATTTTCAGCGCTAGAATTGGTGACGGACGAATTAACGGCGATGAGAACAGTAGTGTTGCAGAACCGTATGGCGCACGATTTCACCCTAGCGGCGAAAGGAGGTACTTGCGCTCTGATACACGAGGAGTGCTGCTCGTTCATCCCTGATAACGAGCACGCGATTCAGAGCCACCTTGAAATAATTCAACAAGTTTCTGAACTGACTAAACCTGGTCCAAACCCCTTGACTGACTTTTTCCAAAACCTGTTTGGAAACTGGGGTTCTGTGTTGATGAACATTTTAATTGCTGTATGTGTTGGTGCAATCATATTTTGCTGCTTGGCTGCTGTTGCATACCATGTATCAAAATGATAATATCGAAGGTTATCTCTGCCAATGCTACAAAAGCATATTTCTCTGATTATGAGAAGGTATACAACGATCTAGGATTGTGTAAAATAAACAGTATACAAAATGTTGTAAACGGGGAAATGTGGAAAAATACTGAAGTCAACATATTTTGTATTCTGTATTTAAAGGGTTAAGCAGAAAAATGTTCACTGCGTGCAAACTGAAATGTTCTGGAAAATGTTGATCACTGAGGAATGCAGGAGTTAATCTTAAACCACTGATAAGGAAGTTAATAGTGCAAGAATAACTGTGGTACTGGCTGGTAAAAACAAGTAATCAAACTATCAATTTTAATGAATGTTCTGTGTGCTACGTGTATGTACGTGCAGGAGGGTCTATATAAGGAGAACTCAAAGTACAAGTAGCCAGACTGCTGGCATATTACTATCATGTAGCAGATCTCCATGCATGTAAAATTAAAGCTGTTTTACTTGCTTACAAGAACTTGGTGTGATTCTTCCAGAATATGTTAGAAGAGTAAAATCTTTCGACAGGAGGAATCACGGCGAAGATGTCGCTGCACCTGGCATTGGAAGGTGAGGCAAAAAGATCTCAGCTCAGCTGATGCCACTTCTGGAAGATCATGTCCACCACTGACTGTTTCAGAGACCACTTGTGAGGAGACAGAATGGTCCTGCTGAGTTTGTCCGCTAGGATGTTGGAACTCCCCAGAATGTGCATTACAACAAGAAAGTGGCCTGAGATCGCCCATTCCCACAATCTCATGGCCTCTTGACAAAGAGGTTAAGATCTGGTTTCTCCCTGTTTGTTGATACACCAGACCATTGCAATGTTGTCGATCTGTAATACAATCTCTCCTTGGGGGCAAAAAGAATGCAATGCCTGCAACACCAGCAGCACTGCCCTCATCTCCAGAACAATGATGTGAACGTTGGTCTCTAACTCTGACCATGACCCTTGAACAACGCATCCCAGCAAATGGCCCCCCCACCCGAGTCAGAAGGTGTGCGTTGTGACCGTGGCCACTGGACAGGGAGCCAAGAAAGATCAACCCTCCGCTAGATGCTGAACGTTTAACCACCACATGACAGAGAGACTGGCAGGTTCTGGACAGCCGAATTGGATACGACAGGGGCTGGTCCAGAAGCAACCATTGCACTGATAGAGTCCATTGAAGAACCCGCATGTGTAGCCTTGCCAAGGGTAAAATGACTATGGTTGCTTCCATAGATCCCAGAGCTTGAAGGATTGGGCTGCTGATGGTTACATCATCTCCAGAAGAATGCTCACCTGGCCCTGAAATGATCAAATCCTATCCATGGGAAGAAAAACCTTGCACAGGGAAGTATTCAACAGCACTCCAATGAATTCCAGGGAATGGAGAAGCTCCAATTTTGATTTGGGAAAATTTATCGTGATGTCCAAGGTTGAAGTTAACTGAAGGAACTGTGCCCTGGCCTGAAGAAATTAATGCTTGGTGGGTGCAGCAGGAAGCAAGTCGTCCAGGTAGGGGAAACTCTGTATCCCCTGCAGCCTTAGATATGCTGAGAGTACTGCTACCACATTGGTGAACACCCTGGGGCTGGGGTGAGGCCAAAGGGGAGCACCCTGAACTGATGATGCCTGGCTCCTAATCAAAAGTCTAGGAACCTCATGTGATGCTTGTCCATCTTTATATAGTAATATGCATCCTGGAGGTTCATGCAGCACACCCAGAAGTCCTTCTGAAGGTATCAAAGAATGGACTGAATTGTAACCATCTGGAAGCTGGTTTTGGCAACAAAACTGTTCAGTCGGGTGAGATCCAATATTGGTCCATCCCCCCCCCCCGCATATTTTGGGCACCAAAAAGAACCTTGAATAGATGCCTGATCTGGATAGTTCTGGGGGGACAGGCCGGAGGACTCACTTGTTGAGCAGCTTGGAGATTTCCAGTTCAGCTGCCTCCCTGTGAGTAGCTGGAACATCCGGGAGAGACTTTCGGGCCTTTGGAGAATGAAGAAAGGGAATAAGATAACCCCTGAATACTATCCTTGGCACCCCATCGATTTGATGTGATGGCTTCCCAGGCTAATGGATGCACAGAAAAGTGACCTTCCCGACTGCCACCTGGGTAGGACAGCTGAGTAACATTTCAGGGTCGCTAGAAGGGTCTGTCTGTGAGGGAGTCCTGAGACTCTTGTTCTCTTGAAGCCCTCCTGCCCCTAGGGCAATGTCTAAAAGAATCATCCCCTGATCTGCCTCTAGGGGAAGAGTCAGCAGGTGCGTCCTGATGGAAAGCCCTGGATGTTTGGAACCACAACCTCTTATTGCATTCTCTGATACCTGGAGTAGGAATGCTGAAAAGTAGAAAAGCGGATACCAATGGCAGACAGGGTTTTACAGTCCTTGTCACACAGGGTTAGAGTCACCTTCATGGATGGACCGAATAGGGAAGATCCATCAAAGAAGGCGTTCATGAAGGATGCCTTGAAGGGCTCAGAGAAATCAAAAAGCTGTATCCAAGCGTGACGCCTAGTGGCAATGCCTGAACCAGCTGCTCTAGATGCACCTTCCGAGCCACAAGAAAGGAGCCTCATAGAGGTGTTAAAAATAGCTTTGAGAGTGGCCAGTCTAGAAGAGATGATGATCTTCTCCTCTGATGATATGGACTCCAGGGTAGATGCAGGCAGTTCTTCGATGAGCAATCTCTGCAGTCAAGTAACATGTGCCAAGTAATTCAGCACCCTCAGAGAGAAGGTCGCTGATGTATAAATGTGCTTCCTCAGTCTGTCTACTGTTCTGGACTCCTTGTCAGGAGGAGGGACAGAGGAGCTCTCCTTGGCAAACTCCTTTTTCTTGGTGGCTGCAACCACCAAAGCATCAAGAAGGATAGTCTTCTGCCAAAAAGTCCTGTCTGGCAGAGGACTAAGTATTTTGTCAGGGGGCTTGGGTACTGGTTCCATCGCATCCGGTTCCTTCCATGCCCTGCGGGTGATTCTACTAAAGGGTTCGCTGGGTGGTGGGTCACCCAGGAAGTAGATCGGCCTTGCACAGCGTCTCCGGGAACACTGACTTGCCCAGGCTGGGCTTTCGGCAGACCATCCACCCTTCTGACGCAGAATTTCCATAATGTCCAAGAAGGAGACAATCAGGTGGATCCCCTCACCTTCTTCCCAGTCAGTGTCATCCGTGACAGACTCAGGGGTGGAGTGAATGTGCCTCATTTTCCACATGTTTCCGATGGACCTGCTCTGGGGGAGGAACCAGAAGCCTGGGGCTCCACAGGGAGAGAAACCTGGACAGCAGGGGCAGGCTGTCTTTGAAGCAGATAGCTGGAGACGTCAGGACCAGAGTCCGGCTGGAGCAGAAAAGGATCTGGAGGAGAAGGCATAGAGGATCTTGACAGTGAAGTCAACAGAACCCTCTCCACCATGTCGAATGCCGACTGAGAATGGGAGATGAGCGTCACATGCGCCTACCCGAAATGCAGAACGCTGGCAGAACTGAAGCAGTCGACCCCTCACATGCCAACAGTTGGGTTGGTGCCGAGCTGCTCAGAGATAAAGCTCTGAGGGGGAGAGAAGGCACCGAAACCCTTGATGCTGACACCATCCCCTTGGAACTGCTGCTGAGTGAGCTAAGACTCCAAGAGCCCTCCAGCACTGAAGAAAAAGGGGCCAAGGAGCCCAATGCCATGGTTGATGTCAACCCCTCAATGCTGGGAACTCTGACAACTGCAAGGGCAAAAGCCCTGGGGCTCGGCAAAGGAGGATACCCTGAAAAGGGCAGTGAAGGACACCCCGCTCCAGGTGGGGAGGGGGCAGGAATTTCTCCCAGCTGGATCTGAGCCCGCAAGAACTCGCTCATCAACCGATCAACTTCTCTCTCTCTCAGCAACTATGAAAGGACCTAGCAGGGGAAGCCACGGAAGCAGGCCTGGAGTGGTGACTGGGCAAGGCTGACTCCGGGGGCTCGGGCGAGAACCTAGGCGGAGGAAAAGATGACCTAGGCCTGATCTTGGGAGAAGGTTCACCAGCAGCAGGGGAAGATTCAGTCAGTCTCCACTTCTCTGGGGGCTTGTCGTTGCTTGTAGATTTGTTTCTCTCTTGCTCTCCTTCTCTCTCTCTGTCTTTTTGTCCACGTCCCTGCTTTTGCCCTGGGGCAACTTAACAAGAGGTTGAGTCCCTGCGCCCACACTAGAAGAACTGGGTAACAAACCCTTTATTAACTTGTTTCTCCTGTCGGGGGGGGGGGGGTACAAGAGGAAAAACCTGCACAAACAGAACACCCAGTGTCTAGGTGAGGAAAGTACAGTTGTGTACACTTACCATAAATGTAGATGTTAGAGTGTATTCACTGTTGCAGCCTTGCATATGAAATTAGTAGAATGCAAGAGGCCATGATCCCCAGGGGCTTGTAGTATTTTCCTTGCAGATAGCTGGGTCTTTGTGGCCAGTAGTTTGAAGTAGGCTGTCAAATTAACTTTCTTCTCTGGCATGAGGTATGCCATCTGGGAAGTTGTATTCAAGCTTGCTCCAAGGAATAAAATTTGTTGGCAGGGTACTAGATGTGATTTCTTTTCATTTATGGTGTACCCCAGGGAAGTTAGTAATTTCTTTACAAATGCCAGATAATTTAATAGTATATCCTGGCTTTCTGCCTGAATTAGACAATCATCCAGGTATGGGTATATATGAAAATTTCTTTGCCTGCAAAATGCAATGACTGGAGCTAGGCACTTTGTGAATACCCTGGGCACAGCAGATAAGCCAAAGAGCAGTGCAGAGAACTGACAGTGCATGTAGCCTGCTCTGAAGCATAGGCATCTTCTGCAAGATTCCCTTATTGGGATGTGCAGGTAGGCTTCCTTTAAATCCAGTGTTGCCAATCAGGCATTTTTGCCTAGCATGAAGAGTTAGCATTTTGAATTTTGGGATTACCAAAAAAGTGTTTAGGATAGACAGGTCCAGGATATGATGCCAGGAATGATCTTTTCAGGGTACCAGGAAAAGTCTTGAGTAGAAACCTTGCCCCCATTCTTCTTCTGGGACAGGTTGAATAGCCCTGATGCTTAGAAGAGAGAACTTGCTTTTGAGCCTTTGCCCACTGATTTGGGGGTAGGTCTGGCCAACCTTTTGGGGTTGGTAAGGAGTGGAAGTGGAATCTGTATCCTTGGGAAACTATATTTAAAACCCATTTGTCTTGGGTAATGAGTTCCCAGTTTTTTGCATGCAGGGCGATCTTTCCCCCTAAAGAACAGTCAGTTGAGCAGGGCTTGGAAGGTTTAAAGTTAAGTTATTTTGATTGTTTACCTTAGGGGGTATCTTACTACTCCCAGCTTTGGAAGTGGGAGCCCCCTCACTGCTTAGGCCTGTGAGTACCTTGGGACTGAAGCCTGGGTGTTCTGCTGGTTCTGGGGTTTGGACTGAAAAGGCCTGGAAGAGGCAGGAAAGAAACAATTCTTTGAAGGTCAGTGCCTACTGAATCTGGAAGGTTGTACTTGCAAGAAATCTTTAACAGTTTGCATAGATTTAGCTTTTTCCTCCTTCTTTTTAAGTAGTACTACTGCTTTTTGCCAAACAGGCGGTCTTGGTTTAAGGGAGCACCCAGTAATTTAGCTTTAACATGATCTGGCAAAGATTGCTCCTTAAGCAAAGCATGCCTTCTAAGTACAGACCCAGTGACAGCAGCCCTGCAAGATGCCTCTAGTGAATCAAAACCACACTGCAAAATACGTTTTCCAACTTGTTCAGCAGAATGCATTAAATCCTGTAAATCCTTATTTTCAGCACAGTCAGGAATCAACATCATTTTCTGTTTAAGCAATCCAGTAATATGTTGCTGACACTTTAACATATGAAACTGGCAGTTTAAGGCTCTAATGGCCAAGGTTGCAGAGGTGTATACCTTCTTACCCCATCTATCCAGCGCCCTGGAATCTCTATCAGAGGGGGTAAGATTTTTGGCAGTAGTAGCCTTAATGCCCTTGGGTCCCTGTGAAATGGTCTCAGGATCCGCAGTAGGATTTTTAAAAAGGAACTTGTGAGAGTCAGGAACTCTGTAATATCCATCAGGTTTTCTGGGAGGAGGTGGTAGAGAGTCAGGGGCCAAGCTAGATTTCGAAAAGGCATCAACAATGTCCAGTACAGGGGGGATAGCTAAGGGCCTTTGTTGGGGCAGGAGTAAGAAATCCTGGTCATCAGAGGAAACAAAGATTTTAGAATCCTGATCAGAAGTATCATAAGCAAATTCAGTCCTAGGTCTCAGAGGGGGAAGGTTGGCTTCCCCTGATTAAAGTAATAAGGTCTTCAGCCATTCTTATTTGTTTTTTTTAGGAATAGAGGCCTGACCATGTGTTCTGGGCATCAGTTTTCTAGGCATGGATCAAGTTTTAGACCTTGAAGAAGATGGCGTCTGTTTAATATGCAAGTCAGTAGGCCTGAATACACCCTCAGAAACCAGTGCCTGCACAGCGGCTCCGGACCCATCCAAGGTGGAGACATCCTCAGGTTCCACAGTTGAAGCATCTCACAGCATACTGGACTCTGAATGGTTCTCAGTAGAGGCCTGCGAATCTGAAGTATCGGGTATCAGGGGCTGCAAAAGCACCTCACTGAGTACCAGCGAACTGGTGACAAGCTTAGGAGAAGCTTCGCCGGCAGCTTTGGACCTAGGCAGCCTGTCTCTGTCTTTATCTTTGCATTTTTCCAGAAAGTCGGTTGTCGGGTGGCTTACCGAAGACATATCTGGATAATTGAATCGAGTACCAAAATATTTAGAAGCGTAAATATACAGACGAATAGCTCGTTGTTTAAATAAGGCACAAAACCGACAGCGAGGTACGTCGTGGTCAGGGCCTAGGTAAGGAATACAGTACGGATGAAAATCTTTGTGAGGTATTTGCTTTCCACAAGAAATACAATTATTGACTTTGAGCATAAAAAAGTTTCCCCAATGGGATACTTAGCTTTAGTTGAAGACTTTGGTTCTGAAACTCGAAAACGAAAATTTCAAGAGTCGGCCGACCGGCACTTGCGAACTCCTTCTGCTTTGGGCACTGCACAGCAAGAAAGACTGATGTAATGGCGTCAGCTGCATGCTTTATACCCCTGACTACATGATGTGATGGAAGAGACAGCAACCGACGCAGGACCCAAGACTTTGATAATCAGGTCGACTGAGGGCTACTGCAAGCAAATAACCCAAATGTGATGACTGCAACAGTGAAACATGAACATCTAGAAGAGCATCTGAGTGAAGAGACAAGCATCTGAATGGACAGCATTCTGAAGTGGGGAACCTTTGGGAAGGTGCTTGATCTGGAGAGGTCTAGAATATGCCATCAGTCTGCTTCATTCCTGGAGACTACACAAAGTCAAATAAAAACATTTTCCCCTTCTACGACTTTTGACAAAAATAAGACTCGAAGCAGCTGATGGAATGTGGAATTTCTGATCTTTTGGAATCTGAGGAATGCATGAGAGAGTTTGTATGGAATTACATTGACACTTATAACCTCTTCTTATGAAGTTTAAAACCCAGAAATGGTTGTTTCCCATAATGGGAGACAAATGGAATGTTTGCCAGCTATTCTGATGAAGGAAGAATGAAGGCTAGGGTAGGGAAGGAGATAGGCAAAGTATAACAAGGACACTCAGGGCTGGTCTTGATTATTGTTGGTGCTCTGCAATCTAGACTGCTTAGTCTTAAAGTCTCATTGCAATTTCTTTTTGAACTAACTTTTACCTGATCTTTGCTGCTGCTGCTGCTTTTCAGTCATGTTTTCTGAACAGAAGAACTTCTTTTGAAGGCTAATTTCTATCATAACTTTGTAGTGGAAAAATAAATTTCTTTGCATGAGTTTACCCTTCTCAATCTGAGGGGACTGCCAAAAGGAAATCTGTCAAGGAAGAGCTTAACATTTTAAGGAATGAGCTAAAGATTTGGCCAAACATGCTTACAGAAGATATAACAAGTAGCAGTAACTCTAGAAGCTACACCTATGGCACCACACCCACATTTAATAGAATGTTTATCTACCTGTGAGGCAGAATGAGGTACCTCAAAAGCAAGTTAGATTTCATATCTGGATTAGGAATCTCAGACATTTTTTTCTGCACAATTCAGGGTAACTTGGCTAAAAAATGTAATCATGCAAGTCTTGCAATTAACAGCCCTAAAAGACACAGCAGAAAAAGGTATAAACAAAGAGAAGTTGAAAGAAAAACATCCTCTAAGGTTCCATGCATGAGTGGGGGGGCTGCAGGGTTGGGTAACTGGTTTGGGAATACCCATATGAGGAGCAAAATGTCTTTTTTGTATGTTAGAAACATTTCTCTCTTTCCAAGAAACTCCTCCATTCTGGAATGATTTCATCAGAGGCAATCTCTTCATGACGAGAGGTAGAAGAAAGAGCATCTTTCTCACCAGACTCAGTCAAAAGGATAGGAAATTGAGAGGCATAAATAAGAAGTTATGTACTCTCACTATAACGTTCCATCTGAGTAGGTATCTTCATTTGTCTGCAACCTTTGGGATACGGATCCTATCTCGGATCCGAGCTGGCAACTTCTACCACAGCATAGATCCGAGCTCCTAGCTCGTCCCTTTACCCATAATCCCTTGCCAACCCTGACTGACCTCAGATCATGTTTGCCCCATATAACAACTTGCCAGTGTGTCCCGGAAGGGACTCATGTAAGACAACTCCTACGAAGAATCATATTGGTCAGGGGGAAGGCGGGTGGGATGGTTGCAGACAAATGAAGATACCTACTCAGATGGAACGTTATGGTGAGTACATAACTTCTTAATCTGAAGTAGGCACTTCATTTGTCAGCAACCTTTGGGACACAGTCCCCAGCTACCTGAATCTTGGGTGGCCTTCATGGAAGGATATTCCGGAGCACTGCAGAGCCAAAGGACGCCCTACTTCTGGAGACAACATCCAGTTTGTAATGGCTGATAAAGGTATGGGATGAAGCCCAAGTGGCTGCGGAACAAATATCATCCAAGGGAACCCTAGATCTAAAAGCAGCCGATGTAGCAACGGCCCTAGTAGAATGAGCGCAGACTCCCTGAGGTGCAGGCCGTCCCGAACTCTGATAAGCTAAGAGAATACAGCTAGCTATCCATCGTGACAGGGTAACTTTAGAAACAGACTTGCCTAGGTTGGTTTTGGCAAAGGAGACAAACAACTAGTCGGATTGTCTATGACCAGCCGTTCGATGAATATAAAAACGCAGTTGTCTGTGCACGTCCAAAGAATGCAGCTTATATTCTCCTTTGTTCTGATAGTTGGGGAAGAACATGGGAAGATTAATAGATTGATTAATGTTTGCTTCGGAAGATACCTTAGGCAGAAAAGACGGACTGATCCTGAGGTAAACTCTATCCTGATGGAAGGTTAAACACGGTGGTTTGACACAGAGAGCCTGAAGTTCAGAGACTCTTTTGACCGAAGTAATGGCCACCAAAAAGGCCGTTTTCCAAGAGAGGTATTTGAGATCAACCGTGGCCGCCGGCTCGAAAGGGGGGCCAGTCAAGGCCTGTAGAACTAAAGCTAAATCCCATGGGGGTACTACCTCCCTGACAGGAGGTCTGAGGAGGAAGGTACCCTTAAGGAAAGCTTTACAGAGCTTGGAGGTAATAAGAGGGCCAGACTCATGCCCTACATGATAGTGCGAAATCGCTGCTAGTTGCACCTTGACTGTAGAACAGCTAGCCCCCTGATGAAAAAGGGTAGCTAGAAAATCCAAAACCAATGTTAAAGGTGCTGTAAAAGGATTTAAATGACTGTGCTCCGCCCAGATGGAAAAGGGTTTCCACTTACTCTGATAGACCTTTATGGTGGATGGCTTGTGTGCTGCTACTAGAATGGCTTTGACTGGTGAGGAGATCCCGGGAGTCCTTATCAAGAGTGGAACTGGAGCAACCAAGCCATCAGCTTGAGGTTAACCAGGTTGGGGGTCGGAAGACCCATGGGGTGAGTAATGAGATCCGGAAGAGGATCCAAAATCCAGGGCGGATGAATCAGGTGAGACCATAGGTACAGGAACCACGTCTGACGAGGCCAGAATGGGGCAATGAGGATCATCTTGCTCCCCAACTGACTGGCTTTCTGTAAATTTTTCAGCATCAGGGTCAGTGAAGGGTAAGCGTAAAGAAGACCGGGAGGCCAAGCATGTACTAGAGAGCCTCTCGGGGACTCCCCCAGAGGGGGGATTAGGGTGAAGTAACTGCTGCATTTGGTATTTGAGGGAGAGGCAAAAAGATCACAACAGGGTTGCTCCCATTGGGCAAATATTCGCTCCGCTACTAGAGGATTGAGAGACCATTAGTATGGAGTCAGGATTGTACAACTGAGCCTGTCTGCTAGGATGTTGGACCGTCCCGGAATGTGCATTACAATGAGAAAGCGGTTGGTGGATATCGCCCATTCCCACACTCTCATGGCCTCGCGACAAAGAGGATAAGACCTGGTTCCCCCCTGTTTGTTGATGTACCAGACCACTGACATGTTGTCCGTATGTACCGCAATCTTCCCAATAGGAAGAAGGTCGTGAAGTGCCTGCAATGTCAAAAGCACCGCCCTCGTCTCTAGGACATTGATATGCAAGGAGGTCTCTATGTCGTTCCACGTGCCTTGGACCGTTCTGCCTGAATAATGCCCCCACCCCCACCCCAGGCGAGAAGCGTCCATGGTCACTGTGGCGATGGGAGGAGGCATCGAGAATGGACGTCCCGTGTGGAGGCTCGGGTACTGGTGCCACCACACGAGTGACCTTCTGCAAGTCCTGTTTAGGGGAATGGGATGGTACAGAGGGTTGCGAGACAGGGACCATTGCACCTGAAGGGTCCACTGCAGGACCCTCATATTCAGACGGGCCAAGGGCAGCAGAGAAATTGCTGCCGCCATGGACCCTAGAGCCCTCAGGACCAATTCTGCCGGTGGAGCTTGAAGTTGGAGGATGGCCTGTACATGCAACCTCAGGTTCTGAAGCCGATCTGGAGTCAGAAAAGCAAGCATTAGTTTGGAATCCAGTCTCGCCCCTATGAAATCTATTACCTGTGTAGGAGCCAGAAAGGACTTGGCCATGTTGACTGTCAATCCTAGACGTGGAGCAAGATTGAGGAAGTAATCCCTGCATGAACAGAGCAGATGCCTTGTAGGGGCGGTAAGGAGCCAATCGTCCAGGTCCGGAAAGACCTGAATTCCCTGGAGTCTCAGGTGGGCCGCTATTGCCGCTAAGACTTTGGTGAACACCCTGGGGGCTGAGGTGAGACCAAAGGGGAGGGCCCTGAACTGAAAATGACTGGCTCCCAGCCGGAAGCGGAGAAACCTCCTGGAGCGTCTGTCCACTAGAATGTGATAGTACGCATCCTTGAGGTCTATCGAGCACATCCAATCATTCTCCCGTAACAGGGGGAGAATAGATTGCAGCGTGACCATCCGGAACTTTTCTTTGGGTACTGCCAGGTTCAAGAGAGAGAGGTCGAGGATGGGCCTCAAGTCCCCCGTCTTTTTTGGCACCAGAAAGAACCTGGAGTAAAACCCTGATCCGAGCTGATATGGGGGGACGGGTTGGATGGCTCTTTTTTGTAAAAGCTGCTGAATTTCTGTAGCAGCCGCCTCCCTCTGACTGGGTGGTACGTCGGGGAGGCGTCTGGTTTTGGGGGTTACAATAAAGGGAATTTGGTAACCTCTGGATATGATGCGAAGCACCCAGCGATCTGTTGTTATGGACTCCCACATTGCTAGGTGCCTCGAAAAACGCCCCCTGACTGCCTCCAGAGTGGAGCAGCCGGGCAACCCCTCAGGGGTTCTGCGTGGGCCTCTCAGAACAGGGTTCTCTGGACCCAAAATTCCTGGGACCCCCTCTGCCTCTAGGGTGGCATCCTCCCTGTCCTCCTCTGCCACGAGAGGACTGGTTATCTGGAGCAGACTGGGATTGATGTGATTTCCGGAACCACATCTTCTTCTGACCCTTTTGGTTCTTGGAAAAGGACCTCTGGGGAGCAGAGAAGCGGACTCAGATGGCAGACAACATTTTCCCGTCTTTCTCGCTCTGGACTAAAGTGTCACGAACAGTTTTGCCAAACAGAGCAGAACCGTCAAAGGGGGCATTCGCCAATGACGCCTTAAAGGGTTCCAAGAAGTCACAATGTCGGAGCCAGGCTTGTCGCTTCATGACCAGGCCGACTCCGCCAGCTCTAGCAGCTCACTCAGTGGCGTGAGACAAAAGCCACATAGAGGTGCTAAAAATGGACCATAGAGTGGACATTCGGGAGGAGTACAGTTGTTTGTCCTCTTACGACATGGACTCTGGTGGGGAGGCAGCGTATTCTTTGATCAGATCCCGCTGCTTCCGGATGACATGTGCCATATAGTTCAGCGCCCTCATCGAGAAGGTTGCTGAACTGAAGGCCCGCTTCCCAAGGCAGTCCATCGCATGAGACTCCTTGCTTGGTGGGTGGACCGTGGGGCTCTCCTGAGCCAACTCTCTCTTGGTGGCCGCCACCACCAACATGGCATCCACAGGGGGACCTCTGCTCCAATGGGTTCTCTCTGTGGGGGCACTCAAGATCCTGTCCGGACGCTTGGGGACTGGCTCTACAGTGTCCGGCTCCCTCCAAGCCCTGGTGGCAATAAGGTCCACCAGGGGGTCGGGGGGGGGACACCCAAGAGGTAGATGGCCCTGCTTCGAATGCCTCTAGGAATACGGACTCATCAGAGGAAGACTTGGGGGCAGACCAACCCCCCCCGATCCTAAGCATTTCCATGATGTCTCCAAAGGAGACATCCTCAGGGGGTGACCTTGGGGAGCCTTCACCTTCATCTAAGTCCGTATCTTCCGTAAGGGACTCGGGGGAGTCCACGTGCCTCCTCTTACACTTAGACTTGTGAGGAACCTCCTCGGGGGGGCTGTCTGAGGAAGTCTCACTAGCAATATCATGTTCCGAAGGAACATCCCGAGGCGCTGAAGCAGGCTGCCCCGAAGGCTGGGTGATGGGAGCCTGGACCAGCTGAGAGGGAGTGCAGGGGGGAGCCGAAGCCAGGACCAGAGGTCCGGATGCACTCAACAGTGCCCTCTCCACCACAGCGAAAGCCGAGGGGGAGCCGCCCTCGATAGGATCCAAGAGTCGACTCCCACCTGGATCCGAAGCGGGGACCGGACCCGGGGCCGAGACCATCGGATCCGAAGGACCCGCGTGCTCCGACAGGGACGGAGTCGAATGCACACCGAATCCCTCGGATCCGAAGCTCGGCCCACGGCTCCGAGAGGTCGGATCCAACAAACTCGAGGGAACAGTTGGAGCCGAAGTGCCCAGCACTGTCGGCTCCGACCCACCCCCGGATCCAACGCGGCTCGATTCCGAACGCTCTGAACCCGGAAAACGGGTCGGAGAAGGAGCGATTGGAGCAAAGAATGGGGTTGAGCTCCCTCCCGGAAGGGGGGGAGGCAAGAGCACTCCCATCTGCAGCTGGGCCTGGATGAACCTCCTCATCATCCGGTCCATGTCTGCATCCGACATGCTATAAGTGGACCTCGAAGAGGCCACCGAGGCAGGCCTGGAGTGCTGCCTCGATGACCTCGATGAGGACCGGGTCACCCCCTCCTCGGGTCCCGGAGAGAAGCAAGGGGATCGGATCCGAGGAGGAGGCGATCCATAAGCCCTGGAGGGAGAAGCCCGTTTGGCGGGTGGGGCCGAGGAGGGGTCCTCGGCCCGCCGCTTATGGTGCTTCTCTCTCCGCTTGTCTTTCTTGGCCTCCCTCTCCTCCAGAGCCGAAGTGGGAGGTTGAGTCCCGACCGGAGGGAGGGGGGCAGGAGTGGCCGCCACCGAGGGCTGGATAGTGGCCACAGAAGTACCGGAGGCCGGAGCCTGATCTGGGGAAAAAAAGGTCTGCCAGAATCAGCTTCGACCTCCGGTCATTAAGTGCCCTGGGGTTGAACGCCGCACAAATCGTGCATCCAGAGGAGAGGTGTTCAACCCCAAGGCACCTAACGCACCGAGTGTGGCCATCCGCCGGTGAAAGCTTATGGCCACACTCGGTGCACTTAGAAAAAAATGGCTTTAGGGGCCTCAGACATTTTAAAAAGGAAAACACACTCACTAGGCCCCTAAACACACCACACACACACAAACACACTACGACCAGCGAAGAAGGGAGGAGAAAAGGATCACAAAAAAAATAAAATTTAGTTAGCTAAAAAGGGCTATAGGGTACCTAACCACTCACTCTCACTCACAGCAATAGAAAAAGGAAGAAAATTAGCAATTTTTTTCTCACAAGTTTCGATCCACCAGGAGCTCAGAAACCTAGCTTGTAGCTTGAAGTGCGGCAAACTAGATCTGAGGTCAGTCAGGGTTGGCAGGGGATTATAGGTAAAGGGAGGAGCTAGGATCTCGGATCTATGCTGTGGTAGAAGTTGCCGGATCGGATCCGAGATCGGATCCGTATCCCAAAGGTTGCTGACAAATGAAGTGCCTACTTCAGATCCAATTTTTTCTATATCCAAAATATCCTCTTAGAAAAAATCCATTTTCACTTAGAGAGAAAAGCTTAGGTTGTTTGTCCTGGCTGTAAAGCTTGTGCAGATTTCAGCAAACCGCAAGCCATGGATAACCAGTGATGAGGCTTTTTCTGAGGAAACCTCTATAGGAATAGGAGATGAATATTTTGTCTTCAGTTGGCTTTTTCATGGGATGTCTGCCCAGGACTTCTGCTTTAAGGCCGAATCTCCATAATACCAACTTCAATTCCTTCCCCTGACAAGTATTTACTGCACACCCGCTCACTCTTAGGAATAACGACTCTTCATTCACGGACATCAGACATACAAAAGCTGAAGAGACTAAAGGATGGTCAGTGGCCATGGATGCAAAATGTTTTTTCCTGGTCAAAGAAGCTACCAAAGGGGCAATACAAGAGTAACCTGTAAAGCTGACAAGATTGTCCAAGGGCCGAAAAGATACATCACCGGGATCTGCAGTCTCTAACTTTGAAAAAGTGGGTGTGCTACCTCAGTTGTCCATTTCTTTTTGTGCCTTATCCCTAAGTTTCTTTTTAGTGGAAAGGTTGAGTATTGATCTAGAAGCAGCAGATGGCATTGCAACACAGGACAATAGAGTCTCTTGCTCTCTAAATAACAGTTAAGTGTCCTTGGACAGATTCTTACTGTTCTAGGAGCAAATCCCTGACAAACTTTGCAAAACTTTACATGTGAAGCCCCTAAATAAAACAGACAACTATAGTGGATGTCATGGTGAGGAATAAAACTATCACAGTCTCCTTCTTTATGAGAAGAAATCATCACAAAAACTAAGAAAGAGGAGAAAGAAGAAAATCTCTTAATGGTTGTTTGTGGGTGTGTGTGCATCTTCCTGAGCTTCAGAGGCTAAGACCAACAAATGGCAAAAGTGTTCTCAGTGATGACATGTCAGAATTTATGAACACAGCAAGAAAGGTTTGAAAATGTAGAGGCACTAAAGCAGAAGCACCAGGTAACAGCTGCTCATAGCAAGGTTGCTGGTGCATGCCTACAGCAGGGATATGCCTCACCCAGGAAGGATTCTGAGCTTTGGCTGGCTGAACAGAACTCTTTATGGACAAGGGCCAACATGCAAGGAATACTATAACTATGCCTTAATAAAAAATGCTCAACCAAAGCCCCTCCTGAAGAGTGCCGTTGGCCATCCAATCCCCTGGTCTGATGGTGTAAAGACCAAGGAGGCACAAAAGCAGATATATGAAAGTAATGGGCCGAAGCCAAAGCTTTCACAGGTGCTGGAAGCGGATCATGCAGCGAAGTCTGTAACATTGATTCCCCCCCCCCCCTCCAAGGTAGAAAAAGTAGTCTGCTCAAAAAGTACTGATGCCAAAAGAGCAGGTTTAGCTCTCAATGAACTATGCCAACAACTCTCATGGCATCGGCACGGGCTGATGGATACTAACAGTTAACCACTGGGGTTAATTATCAAAAAAAATTTTGTGGATGAGGGTTGAAAAGATAAGGAGTCTGACATCTGAAATGGTACACCCACTAGACTTGGACACCAGGACTGAGGAGATGCTTCACACCAAGAGTCCCAGTACTGATACTGACACTGATGGCAATGTCAACATGGAAGCATCTATCTGCACCAACTCTGGCACCTGCAGAATGCTTATTAGGTTCACCAAAACACATCAAGATCATGGCTGATGAAGTAATAGCAAATGAAGGCAAAGATGACCAGTCTCTATGCACCTTGGAACCAAGGTATAAGAACAGAAGCCATCTAAACATGTGCCCGTAATACAGCCTTCATCATCTTCATATTGTCAGTGCCCAAGATGGCAGTGTGTCTTCTGTAGAACAAACCAAACCTGAATGACCTGGCTGACAGAAGGCTAAAAAGGGTAATCCTGCCTACCTACCCCCAAACGAGAAGACATACTGTCATGTTTAGAAAGCCTGGGTGGGCATTTCTACACCAAGCTCACCACTATTTTAGAAACACTACATCCACTATATGCACCTCCTCCAAATGTTTAGGCCACTTGAAAGGGAAAGGATAAGGAACTTTGAGGAATGGGTCTTTCCCAAGATTACCCTCTTCTCTGAAGGCTTGTCCTTGAGAAATGTAACAACTTAAAATAAATGTTTTTAAAAAAGGGGATATCCAGAAAATTGTATTTACTGCTCTATGAATGAAGTGGTGATGAAAAGGGGCAACAACTACTTCACCCCTATTCTTAAAGGGGAAGATTTTAGATTTTATGACAAAAGGGGACATTACAACTGATGGTTTACACCATCCCTTGAACATGGGTGAGAAACCAAACTATAAGGCTTGTTTTATCACTACTTTTTCTGTAGACCACAATTACTTCAAGTGGGTTTTGACTAAAAACTGGAGTATTTTTAAAGAAAATAAAGATGTTGCGTAAAATCTAATTTAAAGAAAGGGACTTGGTTTCACAAATATCTGTGAACTTACCATCAAGGAAAATAGTTAGCGACACACTTATGGTATTTTTAAATATGGCAGCTGTACATATCGCAGAAACACTGTGGTAACAGCTTTGTAATAAAGGGGGAATGCCTTAAAGTCAAGAGTAGGTACAACTGTATGTCAAAAAGGGCCATTTATTTAACCTATGTCAAGGCTGGGAAAGTTTCTATGTTAGAAAGACAGAACATATGTTAAAAGACAGAATTTTCGAACAGCACTGAACAAAAGCAAAATTAATGCATTGTCTAAGTACCTAATGTCTTGCCCAGAACATTAATTTAAATTCAAAGTGCTTGAACAGGTAAAACTGAACCATAGGGGGGGGTGTCAGGGGTTGCTGTGGAAAAGAGTTAATGTGGCAGCTTCATTTTAGTGTAAGTAGCAGTCCAGGCTAAATTAACTTTCTTCTACTACTTGTTTGCTTAAACTTGAAACCCCGTCAATGATAAATGTGTTTATTTTTTATGTACTGACGGTTTTAATAACGACTGTTAAAAAAATTAGCTTTAATCAAGATGCTTTTTATTTAGATGGCTCTGGGATTAGGCAGTTTCAGTTTTTTTTATAACATTAGTCAAATGGCATATTCTAACCAAGAAAACAACTCCTGGTCATTTGACTTCATGGAGGATTTTAAATGTTCTGTTTTTGTGTTGTGTTTTTTTTTTTTTTTTTTATCTGAAAGTCTTTTTATTGTGCAAAGACGAAAGGACTTATTTGTTTATACTACTGTGTGTGCGTCTTGCAGTGGCTTCCATGCTTTCTTGGATTTTTAAAAGTTTGTTTTTTTTGTTTCTCTCAAAGTAAACTCTGAAACCACTTTAGGCATAAAGGAGGAGTTGTTCTCTGACACCCTAGCCCTAAGGAAAATGAGAAATTTGACTCACCAGAAGAGATTGACACCATCTTTCTTGTAGAAGTCAGAGCAATGAACAACAGTTTTCCAGATTAAAAATTTGGAATCAAGTTGCTGAGCGGTTTCAAATGGAAAAATTGTAAGCTCTTCTAGAACAAAATTGCAATCCCAAGGAAAAACATACACTTTATTGCTAGAGTGATGCACATAACCCCTTTCAAAAATTGTCGGACTTGTGGATAAATAGAATGGAGGCAGATCTAACTGCAAACAAGCAAAGATGGCAGAAAGGTGAACACTGACAAAATAATATGCAGGATAACACTGACTCATACAAATACTGAAGAACCAGTGGAGGCTGGGCCTTAAAAGAGTACTGGTTCTTAATTTGGCAAAAAAATGTTGTTTTTTTTCCCCACTTATCCACCCCTTACTCTGAAGTAATCTTAAGCCACTGAGGTAAATAAAGACTCAGACTTGGGGAAAAATGTATAAGGTTGCCAGGGTAGAAAGGAAAATATCTGAAGGGGTGCATAGTCAGTTTGACCTTTTGGAATGTTCTTGGTTATGTGAAGCCCCCAACATGTCACTACCTTTTGAAATTCTGCTTGCCTGAACTCTACTGAGACTGTTTCTTATAAAATGCTTCTTGAATAGGAAGGAAAATTCTTATTAAATTTTAGCAAAGAGGGCGGGAAAAATCTGAGTTACTCTCTAAATTAATTTCTTTCTTTCATCAAATATTTTAAGGACCTCAGCAGACCAGGATACAAACAATGCATATTTATCCAGGGGAGCATTCGTTATCTAAGGTTAAGCAACTTATGGTAAATTCTAAGCATCTAACCAAGCAAAGCTTCTCAACATTAATACATTGGCAGCTGCGCTGGTAACAGCATCAGCAGGTTCATATTTGTGTACTAGGTTAATGGCCCTGGAGCCTTTACAAGCCTAGCCCATAGAAGTGCCCTGGCATCATAACCACAAGTCAAACAGTATTTGGCCACATGAGAAACGGAATCAATAAAATTAAATAATTCAGAAAAGCTTTAACCACGAAAGATGGAAGGCTTGCAATTAACTTTGGCATACTTTTCAAAGTAAGCATGAATTTAGACAAATAAGCCTGGCAATTTAAAATTCTGAAGGCTAAAACAGAAAATGGGCATACATTTTTTTTCCAAAATCTATCAAAAGCTTTCCCCATCCTCGTTTGAGAGAATATCGATATTCACAATAGGTTTGGGTACAGATGATTTTTCCAAGGAAATAACTACATGATTTGATCTGAGATTAGAAAAACGGTATTTGATTGACTGAGAAACTTTATATCTATGAGACTTTTTAGGGACAGAAGACTTATGTATACCCATAAACTGTCAACAATACATCCTCTAAAGCTGGTAAACACACAGACAGCAGCAGGTGAGGGAAAAAAACTAGATCTAGTAACTCATAACATTTTTGTTGAAATGCTGGAAGTTGGTTCTATTTCCACTGAAACGTCCTCCATTTTGGCTAGTTTCAGATAATTCTTCAGGGGAATCTAAAGAAACTTTCCTCAGAATCTGATTCTCCTTAGTGGCATGAGTATTTGAGTAAAACAGATCTCATTCCAATTAACTGAGGGTCAAAATCTGAAGACAATCTTTTTCTTTTAATCTTCAAGCGTTCAGAATTAAAAGAATGAAAAGGCTTGGAATAAGCCTTTTGCAAAACCCAGCCAGTTTTCTTTGGCCATTTTTTTTGAAACAGAAGATGAAAAAAATGCAATAATATTTTGCTTTCTCTGCAGCAGACTCTTCAGAATGTCAACTCAAAGAGGGGGCTCTTCCCCAGGAATCAGGCACCAAAGGTTGGCTTTACAGTAAAAGCTTGCCTGTTATCTCCCTCGAGACAGACATGACTGGTTTCCTCCCTTGTGGGAGAAACCAAACAGCCATAGAGGATGTAGCTAACTCCTGGTCCTTAGCAGCTCTTGCACAGCAATGATAGTGGGATCAAGAGAAGATAAGCATTCCAAAGAACCCAATTTGGCCACATCACTGAACTCTCCAAATGAAGGCTCATAACAATGCTTTCCTCAGAGTTTAAGATCCCTGAGAAAAGAATCCACATTCAGCTACTTAAACATAACCTTGAAAAAAATGTATATTCTCATACTCAGCACAGTTTCAGACCAAATAACAGCACTAACATTGCATTATTCTAATCATCAATTAAAAAATCCAATACAAGCATTGCTGTATCGAGCTGCTGTTAAACGGCAATCAAGCTAATCCACCTTCCAATCAATAACTGGTGGTGTACCCCCAAGATTAATACTTGAGCCCCCTCTTGCTCAACATTTACTAACAATTTACTCACTGCTGTTAAACATGCCAGCCTAATCCAATATGCTGATGATTATACTCTCATAACCTCAGCTCAGAATTAAACTCATTTCAACTCACTCAGGACTCCTTCACCTTCATCAAAACTTAGCCGGCCAAATCTGACTCCATCCTGAATCTGAAGATGACAAAACTGCTCCTTTTCACCCCCATCCAATACTGATTACAAAAAAAAAGATGTTATGTAATTACTGTAACGTTCCATCTGTGCTGTAATTTTCATTCTTCCTCAACCTATGGGTTTTGGATCTGGCTCAGCTGCTTTACAAGCTTAGGATTCGAAGCTCCAGCTCCTCTCCATCCCATAATGCCTCATTTCCCCCAGACTACCTAGATTGAGTATGTTGCCAACATATATGCAGGAGATGCATATAACAATTTCAAAAATAATCATACAGCCCCCATACAGAAAAAAAGAAGAGAGAGTGCACAGTTCTGGGGCTCAAAACAAGAACTGTGGTTCCTACTATTACCTTCATCAGGTCTTTCATAAGTATGGCCAAGAGGAAGGAGGGTGGGGAGGTTGAGGAAGAATGAAAATGTACAACACAGATGGAACATTATGGTAAGTACATAACTTCTTTATCTGATGATGTCATTTTTGTTCATTCCTCAACCTGTGGGACAGAGTCCCTAGCTACAACAACCTAGGGTGGCCCTCATGCAAGGTTATTCTGGAGCACTGCAGAGCCAAAAGCAGTCCTGTTCCTGGAGATAATGTCTACTTTATAATGTGTAATAAAGGTATGAGAATTTGACCAAGAAGCAGCTGAACAAATATCAACTGAAACTCTGGAGCAAAAAGCTTGAGATGTTGGCATACATCTCGTACAATGAACTTTGACAAGCCTAGGTAAAGGAATACCTTTCAAAGAATAAATAAAGAAAATGCAGTCCTGTAACCGCTTAGCCAGTGTGGATTTGGCAACTGCTGCACCTTTTCTAACATCTGACAGATATGAACAGTAGATCAAATTTCCGGTAAGATTTTGTTCTGTCCAGATAAAAGCGCAACTGCCTGTGAACATTCAGGAGATGCAACATGTATTCTCCCTTGTTCTGAAAATTGTGAAATACTGGTAGGTTAATAGACTGACTGATATTGTTTTCTGTCACAACCTTAGGCAAAAAGGATGGATTGGTCCATAAAGATACTTTGTCTTTATGAAAAATCAAATGAAGTTTAGAAGGGAGGGCTTGCAGTTCAGAAACTCTTTTAGCTGAAGTAACAGCTACTAACTAAGCTGTTTTTGAGATAGAAATGTCAAATGTCCCTTAGCTGCAGGTTCAAAAGGGGGAAGAACTAATGCCTGTAAAATCAAAGTAGGGTCCCAAGGAGGAGTTGGATCTTTGACTGGTGGATGAAGCAAAAAGGTACCTCTGAGAAATGCCCTGCATAGTTTTGATGAAGAGAGAGAGAGCGAGAGACAGAGTTTTCTCCAATGTGAAAATTTGAAATGGCTGCCAACTGAACTTTTACCATGGAATAACTGGTCCCCATTTTGGAAGAGAAATCCAATACTATTGGGCTAGGAGCCGTAAAAAGCTCTATTAGCTTCTGTTGAGCCCAGATGGAGAATCTTTTCCATTTGTTCTTGTAGATTTTTCTGGTTGATATTTTGTGGGAGGAAATCAGAATCTTTTGGGCTGCGGATGAAAGCCTGGAATGTCTAGCCATCACTGGAATTTGTTGAAACAATGCAGTTAATTTTAGGCCTTAAAGATCCAAGTGAATCTGCCCTGAGGGATGGGACTGTAAATCTGGAAGATGGTCCAATGGCCAGGTAGGGCAAAACAGGTGAGAATAAAGGAAGGTAAACCAGACTTGGTGAGGCCAAAAGGGAGAAAGGATGATTACTTTATTCTTCAAGTAGTGTGCTTTCTGAAAAAATTTGGGAATCAGGGGCAAAGGAGGGAATGCATAAAGCAGACCAGGGGGGCCATGCATGAGCGACAGCATCTCTTGCTGACTGTCCCTGAGGAGGGATCAAGGCAAAGAACCTGCTGCATTTGTCGTTGAGAGGGGTGGCAAAGAGATTGCAGCAAAGTTGACCCTATTTGAGGAGGATCATGTTTGTCATGGACTGATTTAGAGACCACTCATGAGCCATCAGTAAAACTTTGCTAAGTCTTGCTGCTAGAATGTTGCACTCCCCTGGAATGTGCAATGCAGTTAGAAAGCGGATGGTAGTTATCGTCCACTACCCAATCTCTCTGCCTCTTGACAGAGGGTAAGATCTGGTTCCTCCTTACTTGTTGATGCACCACACTGCAGACATTGTCCCTCTGAATTGCAATAGTCTCTAGAGGGAGAAAGCTGCATAGTGCTTGCAACACTAGAAGGACTGCTCTCATCTCTGGGACTTTGATATGCAAGTTGGTCTCCAGAGAAGTCTACGTGCCTTGGACAGTCCATCCCAGAAAATGTTCGACAACCCTATCTGGGAGGCATTTGTGATCAGCATGGCATTTGGTGGGGGAAGAACAAAGGGGCATCCTTGGTTGACTTCTGAAGAATGAAACCACCAACACCAAGAATCTTTAAATACATGTGATAGCTTGATCGGCTGGTTCAGTGGGTGATGGAGTAAAGACCACTGGACTGATAACGTCCACTGTAGGATTCTCACATGCAAGCATGCTGTAGGCAGATAAGAGTTATCGTGGCAGCCATCGAGCTTAACACCCTAAGAACTAATTTTGCTTGAGGGGTAAGAATTGCTAGGATCTGCGAGATATGCAGCCTCAGGGTGGAAACTCTGTCTGGAGGTAGATAGGCCACACTTCTGGTAGTGTCCCAACATGTTCCAATAAAGTCCATCAGCTGAACAGGTAACTGTGAATTTTTGCATGTTGACAGTTATGCCGAGAGTGGCAGCTAGCTGGAACAGTTAGTCACTGGCTTGGATGAGTAGATGTTTGGTCAAAGCGGTTAGGAGCCAGTCGTCCAGATAAGGAAACACATGGAATACCTGGAGTCTGAGATGAGCTGCAACTAGCACCATGCATTTGGTGAACACCATGGGAGCTGTAGTGAGACCGAAAAGGGAGCACTTGGGATTTGTATTAGCTGACTCCCAGCCTGAAGCGAAAATACTATCTGGAGCTCCTGTCCATTTTGATATGGTAGTATGCATCCTTCAGGTCATTCATTTGTGATGGCTATCCAGGCATTTGGGTGAAAGGATAAGCACACCCCCAGACTACCTCTACAGAAGGGCAGTCGGGCAACCTTTCTGGGGTGCTAAAAGGGTCTGTCTGAAAAAGAATCTTAAGACCCTTCATTTTGCAGACCCCCTCTGCCCCAGGGGCTGCATCTACCACTAACTGTTTCATACTCTGCCCCTGGGGGGAAAGTCTCCCCGAGATTCCTGAAAAAGACCGTGAGACTTCTTGAACCACAGTTTTTGTACCACCATGTTGATTCCAGGAGAAGGATCTTTGTGGTGTAGAAAAATGGATTCTGACAGCAGACCAGGTCTTTCCATCTTTCTCGCTACGGCAGTGTGTGTCTGACTGTGGAGCCAAACAATGATGAACCAAAGGGTGCTTTGACAAATGATGCCTTGAAAGCTTCCGCAAAATCACACAACCACATCCAGGCATGGCACCTAATGGCAATGCAAGAATCGGTGGTCCTTGAGGTGCCTTCTGCAGCATGGGAACTCAACCTCATGGGCAAGTTGGATATCAACTGGAGAGTGGCCATTCTGTAGGAAAGTCTTGTGTTCCTCATCAGATGTCGACTCTGGCATCAAGCTAAACAGTTCCTTGATTAAGACCCTCTGTAGCCTGGTAAAATGCAACAAGTAGTTTAGCGCAGACAAAAAATGTGGCCGAAGCATAAACCCTCTTTCCAAATCTGTCCAAAAGCCCAAGACTCCCTGTTAGGGGGTGGACATTAGAGCTGTCCTGAGCCAGCTCATTTTTGGTGTCTGCCACAACCATGGCATCTACCGGGGTCCTTTTGGTCCAGTGTAATCGGTTTATGAAGACAGTATCTTATCCACCCATTTGGGTATGGGTTCTACAATGTCTGGTTCTTTCCATGCCCTGGTAGATACCAAATCAATAAGTGGATCTGCAGGGGGGGGGGGGCACCCAGGATGTACATTGGCAAGTGCCGAAAGCTTCCAAAAGCACTCCCTCCTCTAGGTTAAGGTTCTGGGTGGACCATCCAACTTTTTGACATAGGATCTCAAACATGTCTGCAAAGGAGACCTTATCAGATGGAGATGTAAGAGACCGCTCCCCTTCCTTGAAGTCAGTATCAGTAGTGACCAATTCCTGAGGTAAATCCAAGTGTCTCCTTTTACACTTCTTTTTCTGAGGGGCCTCCCTGGTGGGATGCTCCAGGGAGGTACCAGAAGAAATATGGGGTTCCACAGTTGGAAAAGGTTGGAGGCTTTCTAGGACCGGCTGTCCCTGTGGTAGACATGAGGTCTCAGTCACAGATTCCATAGATGTGAGGATTAGATTCAACGGTGGGAGAACCGGGAGTTCCCTAGGGTGGAGAAGACCCTTTCCACCATCTCAAAGGCAGATGGACTAAGAGAACCCAAGAGCTGTCCCCTCCAGAGCCAAAGCTGTCAAAACAGACTTCTCCAGAGCCCCTGCAATTATCCACTCTGAAAGTGGAGTTGGCACCAAGCTGTCAAACACCAAGGCTCAGATGGGAAGCGACAGCTCTGAAAACGTTGGAGTTGAAGTAAGGCCCCCTTGACTCCACGTCTAAGCTTCGGCTCCAGGATGCACTGGGCCTGACGCTGTTGGAGCCAAGCACATCAGAAATGTGGTCAGACTAAGTAGTTACTACTACCGGATCCAACATCTCGGTTCTCTGAGCCATCTGATCAAATGACACCGAAGCAGGAGGCTGGATCACAGAATGAGCTACAGGATAGAAAGGAGAATGTCTGCTCATGGATCTAGAAAGGGACAGAGCTGGCAAAACCCACATCTGGATTGGTCTCTTGAGAAACTGTCTCAGTCTATCCACCTCATGCTTGGACAAGCTCTGAGAAGACCTGAAGGAACAGGAAGCTGATGGCGGTCTGTACACACTTTTGGGAGAGACCCTCCTTGAGAGGAGACCGAAGTGGCAGGGGAGCACAGGGAGCTGAAGGAGAAGAGAGCAGGATGGTCTGATCTGAAGGTCTCTGACCCAAGGTTTTTGGAGTTTATTTTTTGGTGGCTCAGAGGAGGATAACTCCCTGGTGACAACAGATAAGGGAATCTTGTGCTCATAGGAAATGTATATTTTAAAACTCAATGGTTTATCGGACTAATCAGCCATAATAAACCAAAAAGGAAATCTAACTACACTTAGGAGAGAAGAGAAAGGAGGAGGAGGAGGAAGAGATCGGATAGAAGAAAACCATAGGAAAGTCTAGCTAAACCAAAAACCTTCTTTTTTTATATAAATTAAGACCCAAGAGGTAAAATGGAAGGAGAGGATAGAAAAAAGATCAAGAAATCACAGCTCAAGGCAGACTTACGATTTAGCAAAAAAAAATTTGACAGGAGCTCCCAGAGCAGTGAAACCTCTATGCTTTTCAGAGGAGTAGCAAATGAGATCCACGGTAATCTGGGGGAATGAGGCATTATGGGATGGAGAGGAAGAGCTCGAACTTTGAATCCTAAGCTTGTAAAGTGGCAGAGTTGGATCGAGGGTCAGATTCGAAACCCACAGGTTGAAGAACAAACTAAAATGACATAAGATCAAAAACACCACCTCCAACACAATAATTAAATTAATCTCCAACACTAAACTACTAGGTGTCACTTTTGATGACAGCTTAAGGAATATGTAAGCCAAGTTTCAAGTTATCAAATCTCCAAAAGCTGGGTCACTTATGCAGAGTTAAACACTATCTCAGTGAAAGTAGCAGGATAACACTAATCTCCTCCTACCTTCTTCCCACACTCCTATATGCCTCACCAATTTTCACCAACCGCCAGGCCACACAGAAGAGTTAACTTGAGCAGTGTTCCAATAAAATAAAGCTTAAACGTTTTTTGGATAACTTCAATTGTGTTGTCGGAGGTGATTTTGAAGTTTGATCTGATGCTGCCATTTTCACTTGTTCTTCAATCTGTGGGTTTTGGATCCAACCCTCTGATCCAACTCGGACGCTTTACAAGCTTACGATTCGAAGCACGAGCTCCTCCATTCCATCCCATAATGCCTCATTCCCCCAGATTACCTCAGATAGCGCTACCCCCTACTACCTCACACTCTCACAACTACAGGTAGGACTCAGTGTAGTGCATTACCCTGAAAGGTGACTTGCCTTACACTCTTTGTTACAAAAGGTACACCCACAAAAAGTAACTTTGCTCTCGTGATAAATGTCTCCTCATGGTTCAAAAGTCCAATAACACAGCTAGAGATGTCCTCTATTCCAACCATATCTCTAAGACTTGGTTATAATTCCATTCCACTCCCAATTAGACTCACTGAAAACCTACTCATCCTCCAAACTAAACTAAAACTCCTCAACACTTGGTTAAGTCACTGTTATGCTCTAAGATGAGTTTATTAAATTAGCATCATCACCATAACAGGTGCAGCACTTAAAATTGTGTTGAACATCCTCAGAACTGAAACTGAAGCACTGTTTTAAGACTGCTACAATGTAGTATTCCTAACGTGCATTAAGTGTAGTTGGGGGCTTTTTTGTATTACAGCTTGCCATTCCATACATATATATAATGTTTTATGTATTACTATGACGTACACATAACGTCTTAGTATTTACATAGAAAGTGAAAACATGATAGTATAATGTATCATTCTTTAATTTTGCATAAATGGAGCTTTTTGTTGCTCTTCTTATATGCATTAAGACGAAGTTGAGTCTTGGGTGTTCATCTAAGTAGTTTATTGTATACAAATACTCAGGATGGATGGCAGGAACATTACACTTGATCTAACTGACTGACTACATACTTGCATCCTCACACTCTGGCTGCTCACTCAAAATGGCACTCTTGATTGCATGTGCTCAGCACTTATATGCATGTGCTGACTTACTGGAAAGCTTTTTAAAGATATATCACACACACACTGATCTACATTCACCCTCTTTAAAGAGCTGTCTCATATAAACAATGACATGTCAATAGATATGCAATTATACAGACACTAAAATAAAAACAACAATCATGTCCAGGTTGCAGTGTACATGGAAGTAGGTTTTGAGATGCAACCTGATCTCATGACATAATAGCACTGGGTTTAGCAACAGAGTCAGTCACTGGGAATGTTCTGCTTGAGGAATCTCAGGGATTTTCTCAGGAATGGGGATTGCTGATGGAATGTTCTCTGGAATAGGAACACTGGACAACTCACTCTGAAAACTAGAGTCTTTCTCATAGGCAAGATGTCGTAACACTGGTTCGGACACTGGTAACAAATGCTTCAGATTTCATCCGAATTCCATTACTTGTGACCCCGCAATGTACGATCTCTGCTCTTGACACAAACTTTTCATAAATCTGATGCGATCAAAACCTTTTGACATCGGCATCATTACTATCGCCCCTTTTTTCAATGAACTGAGCAGTTTGTTGATTTTATCACAGTAAGACTTCTGGGACAAATGCTTTTGTAACAGTTGGGCTTTTACTGCTTTGTTGCTCTGAGCACTTGGACCCAATAAATTACTGCTGATTGGTAATGCGGTTCTAGTTTGTCTCCACATAAGTCTCTGGGTAGGTGAACCAAGATGTTTATCACAAGGAATGTTTCTGAGATTTAACAAGTCGAGAAAAACATCAGTATTGTCACATCTGGATTTCTCCAACAGCTGTTCTGCACTTTGAACTGCACGTTGACTGAGGGTATTCAGGACTACTCGCAATATGAACAAAGTTCCATTCGTCTGCAAATTTCTTGAACTGCTGACTAGTAAACTGTGCACCATTGTCAGAAATAACTCTGTGGGCTACCATGGACAGAAAAATGTCACTTCAACTTAGTAATGACAGTACTGGAAGTTAGGTTGGGAAGTAGGTCATTCTGGAACCAATTTGAATAAGAGTCTACTAACACCAAGTAATGTTGACCATTCCACTCAAAGACATCTGTAGCTACTGTCGGGCCAAGGTAGTTCAGGAAACTGAAGTGGTTCTTTCTGTTGATGCGGCTTTGTATTATTACATACTGAACAAGATAAAAGTACATTCTCAATATCTCTTGACATAGAAGCCAAAATACTAGACCTCTCACCCTTATTTTGGTAGAATCAGTTCCTGGGTGGCCACAATGCAAAATCTTAATATACTCTTGTTGCAAGGACTTTGGAACAATCACTTTAGGTCCTTTCATGATGATACCATTGTCTGACAATCTCATCTCTGTATGGAAAATAAGGTTGCACTTCTACTGGTAAACAAGATTGCTCTGAAGGACATCCTCGACTGATAAAGAGGTTTAGCTTCTGGAGAACTGGATCTGATGTTGTGAGTCCTGAGCTCATCAAGACGTGTGGAAGAAATATTTCTCACTTCCATGACCTCAAAATCAAGTTGCTCATTGTTATGCTGTTCTTTTTTTTTTTTTCTGGGCAATCTGGATAGAGTATCAGCAAGGTAAAGAAGTTTGCCTTTCGTTTAAACAAGATTGAAATTTTACTTCTGCAATATGAGCATCATACGTTGTAGTCTAGCTGGAGCTGTATGCATAGGCTTTCTCAAAACAGTAACTAGAGGTTGGTGGTCAGTTTAAACTTGAATAAGTCAACCACAAATTTATTTATTTATTTTATGTATTTATTGACATTTGTTAACCGGGTTAGTCCAACTGAGCCAGAGGCCCATTTTCAGTGGAGACCCAAGGAGAAAAGCTCCAGAAGTATTACATAGTTTTACAATAAAACTCAAATAAAAAGAGTGAAAAATGAAAACCACCATGAAACATAAGAAAATCAACATAGAATATTTGCACATAGATTAGGTTAAATAACAATTGACAGGTCTGAAGAATATCACACATGAAGTACATACAAATAGATAAACCATACAATCAATTTATTTTTTAAATAAAGATATATATGAATATATATGCTATGGAAGTGAGGGGAGAGGGAGGTATAAAGGTATAGGAGGCAAGTACAAGGAAGTAGAGAGTAGAATAGGAAAAAGGCGTTAAAGTTGAGAAGAGCCTAGATCAAGTGGGGATTAGACAAATATAATCATGGAACTTCGAACAAGAAAACAATTGCCAAAAGTTTTTTCTCAATCTGAGTATACTGCATCTCAGCCTGGTTAAGAGCTCTCGATGCAGAGGCTACTGGTCTACCCTCTTGAAGAATGACGGTACCTAGACCAAACTTAGAAGCATTACAGGAAAGAACTGGTTTGTGAGCATCACAGTAGTTGAGAGTCGATGGGTTAGCAATTTTCTGTTTCAGTACATCAAATACTCTTTGGTGCTATTCTGACCATGATCAAATTACATCTTTGCTCGTCAGCTCTCATAATGGTGCAGAAAGTTGGTTTAAATCTGGAATGAACTTGTCTAGATAGTTGACCATGCCAAGAAAATGCTGTAGGGCTTTAACATTGTCTGGAGCTGGCATCTCAAGAATTGCTGTTTGCTTGGAGGGATCTGGTTGTAAATCTGAAATGGTAAACAACTGACCAACACAAGTAACTTCTCATAGCCTGAATTTGCACTTCTGAGGACTCGGCTTAAGATTAAGATTCACTTTACGTGCTCTTTCTAGAACTTTCTTGAGGTTCCGGTCATGTTCAACTTCACTACTGCCTCCTACTAGAATATCATCTACTACAACAGCACATGGACAGCCAGAAAAAAAATTTGCTCCATCACACGCTGAAAGAATTCACTGGCATTTATCCCAAATGGCATTCTCAGAAATCTGTATCTTCCAAATGGTGTACGAATGTGGTTAACAATGAAAATTTTCGGTCAAGCAAAATTTGCCAAAAGGAACTCTGCATCTAAAACAGAAAAAAACAGTGGCATTTGGCATAAGGGCAGCAACCTCTGAATGTACTCATTGGATGAGGAGGCCTTTTTAATGCTTTGTTCAGATCTCTTGGATGAATACATATTCTGATGTCATCTGAGCTTTTCTTATGAGCTACCACCATGGAAGATACCCATATTCAGTAGGTTCTTCTACTGGACAAATTACTCCTAGTGGCACCATTTTGTGTAGCTCGGCTTTTGCTCTACACAGCTACTGGAACTTTTCATGATGGTCTGATAACTGGGATGACCTCTGGGTCTCACTTCCTGGAGCACACAACTGGTAAGTTGCCTAGATTGTCTGCAAAAATATCAGCACACTCAGAAAAAATAGTCTGGGTGAAATTTGAGCTGTTGTCGTGCAGGCTTACATGGTGAACTTCTTTAAGTGAAAGTTTTCCCATTTTCAAACAGTCTCCGAGGCCTAAGAATGACTGCACGTGTCTCTTGACTACAAAAAATTGCAAGTCATACCTGTTCCCAACACAGTAACATGAAAGCACTACTGAGCCTTTGGTTTGAATCTCTTCACCACCATAAGCAACAAGCTTCGCACACTTTGCATTTATTATGTCAGCAGAGACGTTTGCTAGAATAAAAGCTGCAGAACAACTTGATTTGACACTTTGAGCCACTATCTACTTTGAACTCTACAGGACTCCCACTAATTGAAACAGTACAAAAGATTTCATTCTATGCCCATAAAATCTACGCCCATAAATCCACAGCATTAACTGTTTCAACCAAGCACAGACACACCCATCAACATAAAAAGAAGGGTCACAGTTTTCTAATTGATCAGATTGCCTCCTGGAATGCCCTTCCACTTAAGGTTGCCACCTTTCTATTGTGCCATTTCCTGACAAACAAGCCCCACCCCACACAATCTAGCCACACTCATTCCCTTTAGTAACCATGCTCCTTTTATATAACATCCTTCAGCACAAGTCTAGAATATCACATACAATTACTACTAAATGGAAAGACGCAATGAATCAGATGTATGTAAATTAAACTTTATTTAGCAGTACTTCATTCAAGGGTTCAATACACAAAACAGTATATTAGTACATAACAGTACATCAAAACGACACCACTGGATGAAACAAGCATGGGGAAAACTACTAACCCTTCAGCACAAGTCTAATACCACATGCAGGTAGTACTAAATGGAAAAAAATATACGATGACTCAGATGTACAGAAAAAAATATTTAACAGTAATTCATTCAAAGCAGTACATTAAGGGTTCACTACACACAACAGTACATCAAAATGACACCACTGGATGAAAGACAAAACAAGCATGGAAAAACTACCAACTGTATAAAGTGTCTTGTCAGAATTTTCTTGCTGGAAAATCATTGCTTATATTTCAAGCTATATTTTGCATTCGATCTGGCGGCCTCAAGTAATGGCTGGTTACTTTTTACAAATGAATAAAATTGTGAAAAACTCATGTTAAAATTTAGCTTGACCTGCAACTCAGCCTTCAAGAGAGACACAAGCAGTTTCTTATATCAGCCCATGCATTCCCCAGAAGTGAAAAAAAACTTTCAACGAAGCTATTGCTGGGGGGAATTGAAAGGGTAAACTGCACCAGTTTGTAAAGTGTTATGAAGTCTGGAGCTTCTTACAAATGCCTCTGTCATCTGTAACACGGCTGGCAATGCAGCAGTTAAAGTGCAGTAGTCTGAGTAAAGTGCTTCAATGTCCACATCCAATTTGAAAATGTCTGCAACTGTACGCAGTTCTGGCCAAGTTACAGGATGTTGGAGGCTGAGGACCTGCATAGCTTTAAAGGACTATTATCATAGTCAAACCACTTCCGTAGGTAAGTGCTTTACTGTCAAAATCACAGAAGTCACTACAGACCTGCTGTGCCACAGCTGGAGTAAAAATGCTTTAAGGCAGACGAAACTTTAACACCAAAGAACTGGTCATCTAGCCTTCTCTGCAACTCATCTTTAAGACTTTCCATCACTGTGTACAACTCTGCAGCAGACAGCGTATCACCTTCAGGTTTTGCTATGGACTTGTGAAATACCTAAAGGATGTAGTGCATGAAATGTATGCAGCACTCTGCCTTTGAGATATCCCCACTGATGCCATCCTCATCAGCCTCCACAAATCTCTAGATAAGGGGGTGAAACTCAGACCCTTGACTAATAACTTAACAGCAGGCCAGCATTCTACCAACCTCACCAGACAGCCACCTTGTGAAACATGCTGCACAACTTCCTTAAAGTCCTGGTCTTGGAAAGAATAGAAGTCTTTCAACAGTGCCAGTTTTTTAACAGGTGTTGAAAACGAAAACTCAAGATGTACTTTCAAAACCAGAGTCTCCACATCAAACCTTGCAAGGGACTTGCTTGCATTCTTTGCACACTCAGTTAAGTATTATGTTGCATAAACAGTTTGCTGCAATGATGTGAGGCACCTCAGATTTCAAACATTTAAAAACAGACCTGTGTTTTCAATAATTAACTGAGGCATTGTCTGCGGCATAGCTACAATGTTTTGTACTTTTAGTCCTTTCTGCACAAGGATGTCCTTTATTTTGTAAAGATGCATTCGGCACTTTTGTTATGATCCTTATAGAAATCCACAAGTTTCTGGTTGTACACCCATGGCTGTGAGTGAAGTATTGAATAACCAGGGAGACCATTTTTCTGTTCCCTTTATTGGATGCATTAGACCCCACTGAGAAATAGGAAATGCCAAGTTCCTGCAGAAGGAGCTCCTCTGAATGAGGTGCAAATACATTCATTACAATACTCTCAGATTTTGTCTTCCCACAGTTGAATTTCGAAGCCAAAGTAGAAACAGAGAAAACGGACTGTGCCAGCTTACCTCCACAGCCCATGGGTACATACGAGTGATTGTTTCACTCCATGATAGACTGCTGTCACTTCTGCTGCAGTCACTTTGGAAGCTTCACTGGTTGCACTACATGGCTGAATAAACTGTCATTACAAAGTTCTGCCTCTGGGCCTGAAAGCTTTGCTGATGTTTGTCTGACTTCTGGTGGCTTTTCAGTGGTTTTTCCTCATCATACTTTACAGTGAAAGATGTTCCAGAAGATGTGCACTTTGCCATGGCATCTGCATTTGGAACAGGCCACACCCATGAGTAGCTTTGCTCCCAAGCCTTATTAGTGCAGAAAAACTTCTTAGGGGAGACTCTTCCAGCCTCTTGCTAATCCACTGATTTTTTCCCGAACATGATTCTTGCAGTATCCTTGCTCAACACCACTACAATAAACGAAAACAGCCATTAATACAAACCAAGATACTATTATGTGACCAACAGTAGTGCCTGGTAGGGTCTGTGTCAGTCACTAGCCAGAGATACTTGCTCACATCCACATGTGAATCTCTAGACTTTTACACCTTGACATAAGAGAAAAAAGCACATGAAAGAAGATACAGACTTCACCTGTAAAATTAAACAGTGGAGGTCAAGCAATGAAAGGCAGCAAAAGTAACTCCTGTCTGAGGGACTTTCTGCAGCTGTTACACACACAAACCTGGTGCGACAGCATAACATACAAAGAAGGCATTCAACCGTGACTAAAACCTGTGGCTCAGATACTAAAGCAACAGTAACTACTGTCCCAAGTTAAGACCCTCAACTGTTACCGTTACGCAGAACCCGACAGAAAGTTATCCAGCTGAGTCTGGACACAGCTCGACAGCAAAGTTCAGACATATTGTAGGCTGACAAGATGATAAAGAAATACATGGTAGCTCAACAATCGTAATATCCTCTGGCTACAACAGTAATAACTTGCATAAAGACAAACTAGGCATGTCAAAGTATTCAGATGTTCTGATTTGAATAAAATACTGCAAATTCAAAAAGGAATCCATTACAAAGGCTCAAAAATCAGAGAAATTTTTAAATATTGCTCTTCCAATCCTAGAACAGGTGGCATTACCATGCATTTTCTTAAACACAGAAGCCTAACAGAAAAATATTTAGTGACTTCAACCCTCTATCATTTGCTAGAAATCCATACAGTATGAGAAAAATTAGGCAAAAATCTGTACATTCTGTTCTAGATATCACAATACCTTTCAAACTCTTAGACCAAGAAACCTAGACAGCACTAATCACAGGCAGAAATGCTACTTTATAATCTTAGCAAGTTGTTAGAATAACAGTTTTTACTCTACTTTGCATTTCCTTATAGAAATGAATTGTCTAACAAATATCCACAAATGACATCAACAAATGATTTAATCTCTTAGCACAAGAAACTAGAACAAAGCTTAAGCTTAAAAAGGACAAATTTAAAATGCTGCTCTTACAAAGATGTGATTTGCCACTATGAAAAATAGACCAATATGAGACAGACACAAACGCTGGCGCTACATTCAAACATATAGAGACTAGAATAAAACATATTTCCATCATATAATGCTTAAAAATGTTCAACCCTAATTGCTTGCAAGCATACCTGGCCTCTTAGCACAATACAGTAGCACAAAAACTATTGGAGCATCAGCAGATGTTAACCATTACTCTAAAGGTTGCAAAGCTTGGCAATGCATCACAATAAAATTATTCATTTTAAGTTACTCTAACTCAATCCTCTCCAGAAAACATTTTATGAGAAACAAACAAAAAAATATCACGCAATATTTGGACATTTCATAGCCTAAAAAAAAAAAAAAAACAGAAGAAATCAAATTCTTTGTTTAACTAAAGTTTGATTCCACTTATCTCTGCAGGACTAGTATTCACAAAAGCAAGCTCCAGTCCAGGGTTCCTGGTATGATCAGAGCAGGGCAGGCAGGTTACAGGCTAACACAGCAGCAGTCGGGCAGTAAACAACAAATAGTAGCCCAGAAATTCAACTTGTTCCTATGCAGTAGGGAAAAGAAAGGATGTATTCACCACCACGGTCCTCTCCAACTTCTCTGTCCTCCCAACTGCAATCAGAAGAGCAGGCAAGTAGAGTTAGCAGACACCCATACAGTACAGATGAGTAAAATGGGTAAAACTGGAGAGTTCTGAAGAGTCCGTATCTGCTCTGAAGTTAACAGAAACAAAATCACAGTCCACAACCTTTAAAAAAAAAAAAAAAAAAAAAAAAAAAGGTACAGAGTAGCTGAAAGCCTCACTTTTTTATTTCTTAATTATTGCAGGTTTCCTGGTAGTTTCTATTGTTGATTGGCTGCTTGGTGTGTGTTGGGAAAAGAGCTTGTTGACTGGCTCTTTCCCAATGCAGCAAGCAGCCAATCAGACAAGACAGTGACGTATTTTTGTTTGTCAGCGTACAGATACACTGATGAAGCAGTACAATGTCCAGAGTCTTACATCGAGAACCGGAATACTGTCCACTCCGGGGGGGAGGGGTGGCAATTTAATTCCACTTATTGCAAGAATGACACTGCTGACCAAAAGCTAAGCACTTTTCTCTTCTGGGTTCATGATTACCACCACAATTACGACAGTGGACTATGAAGCTAGGTGGGGGCACATGTTTTGACTTTGCTAACTCACCCTTATGCTTCACTGAGCATGCTCTGGAATTTGCTGGAAAAACTTGTGGCTTCCCAGGGACTGCTACAGGACCTGCAGTAGCTGCCATGTGCTTGGGGCAAGTTTCTTTTAACCATGTGCTGCATACTATCAACATGAGCTTTGTCACTGTGCCTTCCACAGCTATTCTCATTTGTAAGCATACCTGTGTGCTTTTCTGTAAGCTCATATATCTGACAAATCTCAATGGCCTTATTTAACATTACATCACTGTCTCAAAGCAAAATCTCTCACAGTGTCATTATTAATACCCCACAAGCCTGCCTTTTATCAACTCATCTCTCAAATCACCAAACCTGCACGTTTTAGCCTTATTTCCCAAGTCAGTTATATATACACTGCAAAAGTTTCACCAAGCCTTTGATCCCTTGTGTAAAATAGTGCTCTTCCATTATAATATTCATTTGTGGGTTGCATCCTTTTTTAAATTTGCGATTTAAGCATTCAGGATCTTCCCTTGTTTCAGTTGGTACCACAATACAGCAGTATTCCCCCTCAGCTGCAAACACAGTAGGTGCATACACAAATGAACGCTCTCTTTCAATGACCTCTGAACCTGCTAAATTAAGTAGAATAAATGCCTTTACATGCGAGTCTGTCAGAAAAAGCAGCCTGTATGAAAATATTGTATTCGTGCTCAAACACACTCCAATTTTCTGCAATGTTATCAAACACAAGGGTTCCAGGTCTGCAAAATCCTTCAGCCATGCCCACAGATTATAGTAAAACGCAATGCAAAATTGGCACCTTGTAATTATGTATGCACACCCCAGGCAATAATATTCAAATGCACACTAAGCTTTTTGAAATACTGTACGAAATATGCTTTAAATAACAATATTCAAATATTCTTTGAAACAACTTTACTTTGCAAAATAACTGCACTGTAATAGAGCACACACACAAACTTTGCACACTTCAGATATTTTGAATAGCTTTAGTTAATATGACAAAGTAGCACATAGTGAAAAAATACAGTCGTTTTCCCTTTTTTGTACATTTTATGTAATTCGGATATTGTTTCAAACATTTTTGTAATTATTTTGAATATTTTTATCAATATGTCTCAGTTCCGGATATTATGTTCAACAAGAAATTCGTTTTGACCATTCTGCGTGCTTTGTTTTATATTTACAGCAAAAGAAATCATTTAAACAAGTTTTAGTACCTGTAATTCATTTCTGACCTATTTTGTGAGTCATCTGAGCAGTAGGGATGATCCACTCTTGTATAATTCTCAAACTTTAACCAGTTGCCTCAAGGCTGTAAGCTCTGAATCCCATTCTGACACCATGTTGCTCTTCATATGTGCATTAAGATGATGTTGAGGTTTGGGTGTTTAAGTAGTTTATTGTACACAAATACATCAGGATGCATGGCAGGAACATTAAACTTAAACTATCGAACTGACTAACTACACACTTGCATACTCACACACTGGCTGCTCACTCAGAATGGCACTCTTGCTTGCACATGTTCAGTACATATATGCATGTGCTGACTCACTGGAAAGCTTCTTAAAGGTATATCACACATACACACACAAACACACACACACACACACATCTATACTTTTCTTCCCAGACCTCCACTGAAAAGGTGCACTGTACCCAGCTGGACTTTCCCCGGTAAACAAAACAAACAGTATGTATGCAGTGGATTGTTATCCAAAGCATGGCAAAAACAATACAAAAGACAACCTTTACAAATGCCCATATGGCAGACTATAGAGCATGAAATACCCTTAAAAAGATAATGTGCTTGTTAAGTGAAATGCAACACAATGTGATCATCACAACAGAAAGCTTGCCAAATGACAGCTAGTCCTTCCAATACCTTCCTGAAAGAAGGATGCACTTTGGTGATGTGACTCCTTACATAATACACAGTATAGCAGTGCACCTACAGGCACTCGAGTGAAAAGTACATTTTTGCTAGTTTACACAGAAATTTAGTAAAGCAACATGTTCTCAAAAGATGCACAGAAACTGGTTTGGCATTTTGTCAAGTCTTTTGGAAGAAGTCACATGAAGCATAATGAACAAGGTAGTCTGCGCCCATGCAGAATGAAATCTAAACAGTGAAGTTTTTGGGAGTCCTCAAAAATACCTGTAATGAAGACCCAATTTCACTTGCTTGAAGAATTCTGACGGAAGACTGTAATAAAAGAGGAAGACAAGGAAAAGAGACTAGGCCATGATGCAGTGAAAATTATTCATTAAAACTACTATGTTATTAGACAAGGATAGCTTGTTACTGGATTGTTGATGCTTTTAGACTGTATAAAGGCTACATAGAGAAAATGTGCTTTGAATAGTCACAATTAACAAAATGCAAGCTGGCAAAAAATGCCGAGCAGCTATGCTGAACAAGAGTTATGTAGCATCCAAAAACAGGTTAATAGCTCCATAAAAGTAAAATCCTGGGGAATCCAAAGGTATGCAAGTCTACTATTAAAAACAAAGAGAAGCTTTATTTGGCAAATTATGAGAAAATCACAAATGCTTTTGGAACAGACGTATGTGACTGTTGTTTAAAATGCATCACATGCAATGCTACCAAGTTCAGAAACACACATAGAAAAAAATAAAAAAAACAGCAAAGAAGAGCAAAGTTATTCAGTACTGCATCTGTCAAAACAAGCTGTAAACACTGTATACTCTGGGATGTGTCCTTTTGTTGGTTGGTCTCATCCAGCTTAACAGGATTAACCTTGTAGCCGTAAGAGCATAAACACCTATGTAACTACCTGTGCAGTACGCAGGCTGTACTGTTAATCTGTTAAACAATCATGTAACTTGTCATACCATGGCTTATGTCTTGAGGTGCTAATGCTCTAAATCCTACATAAAGCAAACAAAGTTAGTTGAAAATTAGAATTTTAAAATATCTCAGGAATGTGGAAATACCAAAATGGTTACACTTCCATAAAGCTGATTTCTATGAAGCTCAATGGGAGTTGAGAGTGTGTGTGTGTGTGTGTGTGTGGGGGGGGGGGGGGGGCACTAAAATATCTTTTAATGCATAACAAAATCTTACATTCTGAAGTGTTGCTGAAATGCAACTTACACTCTCTTAAAAAGAGAAAGATGATTCATTTTTAAATGCAATGAACAATGATGTTCAACAAAAAATCGGTTAAATATTTACTCATTTAAGAATGCAGTTTACTTATAAAGTATTTATCCATTAACTTGAGTGAGAATTTTTAGAATATTTCAATATTTTTATTTATATTTATACCCATGCCATTAATTCATGACATCTTTAGTCTACTAGGAAAGTACAGTTGTGTAAAATCTTACCATAACACTAGCTGTCTTACTCACTGTTGCAGTATTCGTCATCTATGGGATCTCCTGCCAAGGCTAGCCCAATGTTCAGCCAGTAATCCAAAGCCTTTACATCCTCCCAGTATCATATGTCAGCTGTAGGCTTATCCAGGTGTAGGGCATAAACGTGGTGTACTTACTCACAAATGAAGTGCCCCAGCAGGACAAGAGCAATCCCAAGAGAAGGGAGAACATGCACATGTAGGAAAAAAGTACAGTTGTGTACCTACCATAAATGTAGATATTCGAGTGTATTCACTGTTGTAGTCATTACTCTTGGGTTATCCTGCTGGCAGGCTACCCGCAGTCGGCCAGAATTCCAAAGTCTAGGTCCGGCATTGGTTGCTGTTGCCTCCTCCCTGATGTCATTGCACCAGGGGTATAAAAGATGCAGCCGACGCCATTTTCTTCAGTTTTTCTTGCCCCAGATGTCATGTGCCCCAAATAGGTAGGCTGAAAAATATATCAATAAGAAATGCATGCACAAAAATAACATTTCCTTCATCTACAAGCAAATACACCAAAAAGGTTGTATAGGATAGAGAAGTGCAGATATGTCCCAGCAAAGAGACGGGGGGTGGTGGGTGGGTAACCTGGACTGCAACAGTGAATACACTCTAACATCTACATTTATGGTGGGTACACAACTGTACTATGTTCATCGTGTTTCACTGTTGCAGTCATTACTCTTGGGTTGAATCCCAAAGCTGAGGATGGGTGGCTGGGCTAAACAGGATTAGGAGAGGCTATGAGGCCCTGCAGAACTGCAGTGGCGAAGCCTGCTCTGGACTTAGAGTAGAGAGGCAAGTAGTAGTGCTTTGTAAAGGTGTGCACTGAACTCCAAGTTGCAGCCTCTAAGATTTCTTTGGTTGGTACTTCTCTGAGGAAGGCTGCTGAAGTGGCTGCTGCTCTGGTGGAATGAGGCCTAATGCCCTTAGGCACTGATTTGCCATGTTGAGAATAGCAGAAACGGATGCAATGGCCTATCCATTTAGAAATAGTCTGTTTTGAGATCGCCTTTCCTTGTGATCCTGCAGCATATGACACTAAGAGTTGCTCAGTCTTTCTGAAAGCTTTAGTTCTGTCCAAGTAGAAGCGTAACTGCCTGTGTATGTCCAAAGAATGCAGGATTTTCTCACCCTTGTTCTGTGGATTTGGGTAAAAGGTAGGCAAGTGAATGGTTTGATTGAGGGCCACACTGGACATCACCTTAGGCATAAATGTAGGGTTTGTCCTCAGAGAAACCCTGTCTGGATGAAAAATTATGAAAGGTTCCACAGCCATGAGTGCTTGTAACTCCGAGACTCGCCTTGCAGAGGTTATGATTAGGAGCAGAGCTGTTTTCTAGGATAAGAATTTAATATCCGCTGTTGATGCTGGCTCAAAAGGAGGCAGTGTGAGTTTTTCCAAAACATAATTGAGGTCCCAGGCCGGAATTGGTGCTCTCCTTGGAGGCCTAATGTTTTTGGCCCCTCTGAGGTACTGCCTTATTAAAGGATGAGAAAAGATAGGTGGTTCCACGTTGTAATGTGTAGAAATGGCAGAGGCATGAATCTTAATTGATGAGAAAGAAAGGCCTTTGTTCAGCATCTCAGTTAGGTATTGTAAAATCTGAGGAATATTTGGTGCAGAAGTGTCAATACCTTGTTCTTGGTTCCAAGCACAGAATCTCTTCCATTTTTCTGCATAAGATTTTCTGGTACTGGGCCTCCTGGCCTCCAAGATAACATCAATAACAGCTTTTGAAAGAGGAGTTTTCTGAATGGCTACATTATCTGCCATGCTGCCAGATTTAAGGTCCTGAGTTGGCTGTGCAGGATCTGATTGTTTTGTTGGGTCAGCAAGTGATAAGTTTGAGGCAATATCCATGCTGGACCTTGAGACAAGCTCTTTAGGATTGGGTTACAAGTGCTGGCATGGCCAGTCTGGTGCAATCAGAATCAATTTTGGCTTCTCTTGTCTGACCTTTAGGAGTACTCTGGGAAGGAGAGGTAGTGGGGGAAAAGCATATACTGTTAGATTTTTCCAGCTGAATGATAGGGTGTCCACTTTCCATGCTTGCTTGTGGTAAATCCTTGTGCAAAATCTCTGCAATTAACAGTTGTGAGGGGAGGCAAATAGATCTATGTCTGGGCATCCCCATTTCCTTATTATCATCCTGAAGACTTGTGGATCCAGTCTCCATTCGTGGGGATCCATGTGGTTGCTGCTTAGTTCATCTGCCAGAGTATTTGTTTTTCCTGGCAGGAACTGTGCTTGCAGGTGAACTTGAAAAGCCAATGTTGTGTCCCATAAGGTCATTGCTTGTCTGCAGAGGGGGTAGGAATGAGTACCTCCCTGCTTGCTTATATACCATATGAATGTAGTGTTGTCCGTCTTTATCAGTAATTGTCCTGGATGAAGCAGGTCCTTGAAAGCTGTCAGAGCATTTTGAACAGCTAGCATCTCTTTTTGAGTGATGTGAAGATGCATCTGGTTTGCAGGCCATGTGCCCTGAATACATTTTCCTGCCATATGGGCCCCCCCAGGGATAATCTGATGCATCCGTTGTCAGTGTCTGTCTGGCTGTGGGTAAACTGAATGGCAGACCCTTGTTGTGGTGACAAGCTTCTGCCCACCATCGAAGCTCCTGTTGTAGGCAGGGAATGAGTGCAATTACTGCCTCCAGGCTGTGGCAATGCTGAGTCCAAACACTTTTCAGATACCATTGTAGTTTCCTCATATGCAGTCTGGCATATGGAATTAGTAGAACGCAGGATGCCATGAAACCCAAGGCCTGCAGGATTTTCCTTGCAGATAAGTGGGTTTTTGTTGCCAATTTCTTGAAGTAGTCAGTTGTTTTTGCTTGTCTGGCGTGAGATAAGCCATCTGGGCAGTTGTATTTAAGCTTGCACCCAGGAATATTATCTCTTGAGAGGGCACTAGTTTTGATTTCTTTTCGTTTACTGTGTACCCTAGGGCAATTAGTAATCTTTTTGCAAACGCCAAATGCTTCAGAAGAGTGTCTTTGTTCTCTGCTTGAATTAGGCAGTCGTCCAAGTAGGAATATATTTGAATTCCTTTTTGTCTGCAAAATGCAATTACTGGTGCCAGGCATTTTGTAAAGACCCTGGGCACAGTGGATAAGCCAAAGGGCAGTGCAGAGAATTGGTAATGCATTGAGCCAGCTATGAATCTGAGGTATCTTCTGCAAGATTGTCTGATGGGACATGCAGGTCCAAAGTTACGAGCCAAGCCCTCTTGCCCAGCATGGGCAGTAGCTGCTGAAGAGTCAACATCTTGAATTTTGAACTTCTATAAATGTATTTAGTATAGACAGGTCCAGAATTGGTCTCCAGGTTTTGTCCTTCCTGGGTACTAGGAAAAGTCTGGAGTAAAATCCTTGCCCCTGCTCTTGTTGTGGTACTTGCTGAATGGCCCTCATGTCCATGAGGGCTGTAATTTGTTTTTGTGCCTCTGCCCATTGATTGTGTGGCAGGTCTGGCATGCCCTTTGATCTTGGTAGAGTGTGAAAATGGAACCTGTAGCCTTGGGACACTATGTTCAGAACCCATTTGTCTTGGGTAACAATTAGCCAATTTGATGAAAAAAGTGCTAGTTTTCCCCCTAAGGGGGCTGTCAAAGGGAAACTGCTTGGAACTAGTAGAGGAAAGTCATTGGGACTGTTTCCTGTAAGGCTGTGATTTGTCTTCTCTGCTTTTGGAGGTAGGAGCACCCCATTGTTTATATATATATATATATATATATATATATATATATATATATATATATATATATACATACACATATACATACATATATATATATATATATATATATACACACACATACATATATATAGGGACAACAACGAACACTTCAGAAATACTGGAATTCCAGTCTATAGGTAACAGTCATAATGAACTAGTGTTGGGATCCAACAAGCCAACATCTTTGGTTCATAACATATCGAAGTATGAGTTATCTTGCTCTGAAATGTGTGTTTTAAATAAGGGGTTGTCCTTTATACCTACTACACGCATGGATATTAGCCAAGCTCTCCTTTCTGTGAGGTTATTTGTGCATAGAGTCTCACTAAAAATCTTGTATGGTTCTGACCATAGTAATGTTGTCCCTAATTCTAATGTGGACTTCAAAAGGAGAAGTGTCTTCACACCTCACTTGCAACCCAACCTTGATACTTTCATTAAAGCGGTGGAATCACAACTATATGATGAGTTCACACGTTCTAGCACAACAATGAAAAACAACTTAACTGAACAGGAGAATGAAGCTTTACTGAGGCTAAGTCAGAACAAAGACATTATTTTAAGGGCGGCAGATAAGGGCGGCCCTTATAGTTGTGCTGGACAGTGAGTATTATTTTCGAAAAATGATGGAATTGTTAACAAGTGGGTCTTATGTAGTGATTTCGTTTGATGATGCAAGTTAGAATAGCGAACGCCCTTCAAGAATGTAAAAATTTAGGGCTTTTGAGTGAAGATCTTTTTTCTTATTTTTATGTTGTTTCCACTTATTCCCATAATAAATGGGTTACCCAAGATTCATAAAAATCCTCATACCCCTGAACTTAGACCCATAGTATCTGGGGCTGGTTGGCTGACGGAACCAATCTCCATTTATCTTGATAGCCAGCTTAAAAAATGTTTAGCCACTTATGAACCAGTATTGCAAGACACGGAACAATTTTTGAGAAGTTTTTATTCCAAAATCAGTGAATTTCCTACATCTGATAATATTATATTAGTAACAATGGATGTAGTTTCGCTTTTTACTTGTATCCCCAATGAACAGGGACTGGCTTTTCTTAAGTCATTTCTGCTTAGCACTACAGATTATACACACACAAACATAGATTTTCTTTGTTTTTTGACTGAGACAGTGTTGGAAAACAATGTATTTCTTTTTAACAACATCTGTTACAGACAAGCGGTTTTTTTTTTTTTTTATATTATTTATTTCCACAGAAAAAAACAGTGGCATTTGGCATAAGGGCAGCAACCTCTGAATGTACCTTCATTGGATGAGGAGGCCTTTTAATGCTTTGTTCAGATCTCTTGATGAATACATATCTCTGATGTCAATCTGAGCTTTTCTTTATGAGCTTTCACCACCATGGTAAGATACCCATATTCAGTAGGTTCTTCTACTGGACAACCATTATCTCCCAGTGGCAATTCATTTTGTGTAGCTCGGCTTTGCTCTACACAGCTACTTCGGAACTTTTCATGATGGTCTGATAACTGGGATGACCTCGGTCTTTACTCTCCTGGAGCACACAACTGGTAAGTTGCCTAGGATTGTCTCGCAAAAATATCACACCATTAATTTCAGAAAAATGCCAGTCTGGGTGAAATTTGAGCTGTTGTCGCAGGCTTACATGGTGAACTTCCCTTAAGTGAAAGTTTTCCCATTTTCAAAACAGTCTCCGAGGCCTAAGAATGACCGCACTGTCTCAGCCTCGACAACAAAATTGCAAGTCATACCTGTTCCCAACAACACAGTAACATGAAAAGCACTACTGAGCCTTTGGTTTGAATCTCTTCACCACCATACAACAAGCTTCAGACACTTTGCATTTGGCCATGTCAGCAGAGACGCTTGTTAGAATAAAAGCTGCAGAACAACTTCTGATTTGGACACTTTGAGCCACTATCTACTTTGAACTCTACATAGGAGGATTCTAATTAATTAGAAATAGTGCCAAAGATTTCATTCTCATGCCCATAAAATCTACGCCCATAAATCCACAGCATTGGAACTGTTTCAACTCTAAGCACAGACACACCCATCAACATAAAAGAAGGGTCAAGCAGTTTTCTAATTGATCAGATTGCTCCTGGAATGCTCCTTCCACTTAAGGTTGCCACCTTTCTATTGTGCCATTTTTTGAAAAACAAGCCTCCCCACCCCACACAATCTAGCCACACACTCATTCCCTTTAGTAACCATGTCTTTTAGCAGCAACATCCTTCAGCACAAGCTCTAGAATATCACATACAATTACTACTTTTCAAATGGAAAGCATTTGCAATGAATCAGATGTATGTAAATTAAACTTTATTTAGCAGTACTCATTCAAGGGTTCAATACATTGTAAAACAGTATATTAGTACATAACAGTACATCAAACGACACCACTACTGGATGAAACAAGTACATGGGGAAAACTACTAACCCTTCAGCACAAGTCTAAGTTACCACATGCAGGTAGTACTCTAAATGGAAAAAAAATATAATGATGACTCTAGATGTGTCAGAAAAAAATATTTAACAGTAATTCATTCAAAAGCAGTACATTAAGGGTTCACTACACACAACAGTACATCAAAAATGACAATTTACTGGATGAAAGACAAAACAAGCATGGAAAAAACTACCAACTGTATAAAGTGTCTTTGTCAGAATTTTTCTTTTGCTGGAAAATCATTGCTTATATTTCGGCTATGCGGTTTTGTATCTCGATTCATGGCCCTCAAGTAATGGCTGGTTACTTTTACAAAATGAAATAAAATTGTGAAAAACTCATGTTAAAATTTAGCTTGACCTGCAACTCAGCCTTCAAGAGAGACACAAGCAGTTTCTATATCAGCCCATGCATTCCCGTGAAGTGAAAAAACTCTTCAACGGTAAGTTGGCTACGCTGGGGGGAATTGAAAGGGTAAACTGCACCAGTTTTGTAAAGTGTTATGAAGTCTGGAGCCTTTACTAAATGCCTCTGTCATCTGCGTAACACGGCTGGCAATGCAGCAGTTAAAGTGCAGTAGTCTGGAGTAAAGTGCTTCAATGTCTGGCTACATCCAATTTGAAAATGTCTCGCAACTGTACGTGCAGTTCTGGCCAAGTTACAGGATGTTGGAGGCTGAGGACCTGCATAGCTTTAAAGGACTATTATTGATAGTCAAAACCACTGTGAGGTAAGTGCTTTACTGCTCTCAAATCACAGAAGTCACTACAGACCATGCTTTTCGGGTGCCACCACAGCTGGAGTAAAATGCTTTAAGGCAGACGGCAGTAAACTTCAACACCAAAGCAACTGGTCATCTAGCCTTTCTCTGCAACTCATCTTTAAGCACTTTCCATCACTGTGTACAACTCCTTGCAGCAGACAGCGTTATCACCTTTCAGGTTTTGCTATGGACTCTGCAAAATACCCTAAAGGATGTAGTGTGCATGAAATGGGCTGCAGCACTCTGCCTTGGAGATATCCCCACTGATGCCATCCTCATCAGCCTCCACAAATCTTTGTGATAAGGGGGTGAAACTGTGACCCTTGACTAATAACTTAACAGCAGGCCAGCATTCTACCAACCTCACCAGACAGCCACCTTTGTGAAACATGCTGCACAACTTCCTTAAAGTCCTGGTCTTGAAAGAATAGAAGTCTTTCAACAGTGCCAGTTTTTAACAGGTGTTGAGAAAACGAAAACTCAAGATGTACTTTCAAAACCAGAGTCTCCACATCAAACCTTGCAAGGGACTTCCACTTGCATTCTTTTGCACACCAGTTAAGTATTATGTTGCATACAACAGTTTGCTGCAACAGATGTGAGGCACCCTCAGATTTCAAACATTTAAAAACAGACCTCAGGTGTTTTCAATAATTAACTGAGGCATTGTCTCATGCATAGCTGTCAACAATGTTTTGTACTTTTAGTCCTTTTCTGCACAAAAGGATAAACCTTTTTATTTTGTAAAGATGCATTCGCACTTTTAGAGTTATGATCCTTATAGAACCTACAAGTTTCTGGTTGTGGCCACCCATGGCTGTGAGTATATTGAATAACCAGGGAGACCATTTTTCTGTTCCCTTTATTGGATGCATTAGACCCCACTGAGAAATAGGAAATGCCAAGTTCCTTGCAGAGAAGGAGCTCCTCCAGAATGAGGTGCAAATACATTCATTACAATACTTCCTCATAGATTTTGTCTTCCCCACAGTTGAATTTCGAAGCCAAAGTAGAAACAGAGAAAAACGGACTGTGCCAGCTTACACTCCACAGCCCATGGGTACATGGCACGAGTGATTGTTTCCCCACTCATGATAGACTGCTGTCACTTCAAGCTGCAGTCACTGGAAGCTTCCACTGCCGCACAGTAATTACGGCATGAATAAACTGTCAGCTTACAAAGTTCTGCCTCTGGGCCTGAAAGCTTTGGGCTGATGTTTCGGTCTGACTTCTGGTGGCTTCTTTCAGTGGTTTTTCCTCACTTCCATACTTTATTACAGTGAAAGACAAGTTCCAGAAGATGTGGCACTTTGCCACAAGGCATCTGTGCATTTCTGGAAACAGGCCACACCCATGAGTAGCTTTTTGCTCCCAAGCCTTATTAGTGCAGAAAACTCCTTAGGGGAGACTCTTCCAGCCTCCCTCTCTTGCTAATCCACTGATTTTTCCCTGAATACGTGATTCTTGCAGTATCCTTTGCTCAAACACCACTACAATAAACGAAAAACAGCCATTAATACAAAACCAAGATACTATTATGTGGACCAACAGTAGTGCCTGGTAGGGTCTGTGTCAAATAACAGCCAGAGATACTTGCTCACATCCACATGTGAATCTCTAGACTCTTTACACCTTTGACATAAGAGAAAAAGCACATGAAAGAAGATACAGACTTCACCTGTAAAATTAAACAGTGGAGGTCAAGCAATGAAAAGGCAGGTGTGCGCAACTCCTGTCTGAGGGACTTTTCTGCAGCTGTTACACACATAAACTCTGGTGCGACAGCATAACATACAAAGAAGGTATTCAACCGTGACTTCAAAACTCTGTGGCTCAGGGATAATAAAAGCAACAGTGTATTCTACTGTCCCAAGTTAAGACCCTCAACTGTTACTGCATACGCAGAACCCGACAGAAAAGCATATCCAGCTGGAGTCTGGACACAGCTCGACAGCAAAAGCCTCAGACATATATGGTAGGCTGACAAGATGATAAAGAAATACATGGTGAAGCTTCAACAATCGTAATATCCTCTGGCTACAAATAGTAATAATTCTCTGCATAAAGACAAACTAGGTAGCCGTCAAAGTTATTCAGGATGTTCTTGGATTTGAATAAAATACTGCAAATTCAAAAAGGAAGGAATCCATTACAAAGGCTCAAAAATCAGAGAAATTTTTAAATATTGCTCTTCCAATCCTAGGAACAGGGTGGCATTACCATGCATTTTCTTAAACACAGAAGCCTAACCAGAAAAATATTTAGTGACTTCAACCTCTATCATTTGCTAGAAACCATACAGTATGAGAAAAATTAGGCAAAATCTGTACATTCTGTTCTAGATATCACAAATACCTTTCAAACTCTAGACCAACAGAAACCTAGACAGCACTAACTCTACCAAGGAAAAAGCAAGAAATGCTACTTTATGCATCTTTTAGCAAGTTGTTAGAATAACAGTTTTACCTACCTTTGCATTTGCCTTATAGAAATGAATTGTCTCAACAAATATCCACAAATGACATCAACAAATGATTTTAATCTCTTTTTGTGTTAACAAGAAACTAGAAACAAAGCTTAAGCTTTGTGTAAGGACAAATTTTAAAATGCTGCTTCTTACAAAGATGGATTTGCCACTTCATGAAAAAATAGACCATGAGACAGGACAGGGCTATTAAACGCTGGCGCTTACATTCAAACAAGGTAGAGACTCAGGAATAAAACATATTTCTCCATCATATAATGCTTAAAAATGTTCAACCCTAATTGCTTGCAAGCATACCTGGCCTCTGTAGTTAACAATACAGTAGCACAAAACTATTGAGCATCAGCAGATGTTAACCATTACTCTAAAGGTTGCAAAGCTTTTGGCAATGCATCACAATAAAATTATTCATTTTAAGTTACTCTAACCTTTTTCACAATCCCTCTCCAGAAAACATTTTATGAGAAAACAAAACAACAAAAAAATATCATTTAATATTTGGACATTTCATAGCTCTAAAAAAAAAAACAGAAGAAATTGTAATTCTTTTGTTTAACTAAAGTTTGATTCCACCTCGGTCTCTGGTAGGGACTAGTATTCACAAAAAAGCAAGCTCCAGTCCAGGGTTCCTGGTATGATCAGAGCAGGGCAGCAGGTTACAGGCTAACACAGCAGCAGTCGGCCTAAGCAGTAAACAACAAATAGTAGCTCCAGAAATTCAACTTGTTCCTATGCAGTAGGGAAAAGAAAGGATGTATTCACCACCACGGTCCTCTCCAACTTCTCTGTCCTCCCAACTGCAATCAGAAGAGCAGGCAAGTAGAGTTAGCAGACACCCATACAGTACAGATGAGTAAAATGGGTAAAACTGGAGAGTTCTGAAGAGTCCGTATTCGCTCTGAAGTTAACAGAAACAAAATCACAGTCCACAACCTTTAAAAAAAAAAAAAAAAAAAAAAAAAAAGGTACAGAGTAGCTGAAAGCCTCACTTTTTTATTTCTTAATTATTGCAGGTTTCCTGGTAGTTTCTATTGTTGATTGGCTGCTTGGTGTGTGTTGGGAAAGAGCTTGTTGACTGGCTCTTTCCCAATGCAGCAAGCAAGCCAATCAGACAAGACAGTGACGAGTTTTTTTGTTTGTCAGCGCATAGATACACTGGATGAAGCAGTACAATGTCCAGAGTCTTACATCGAGAACCGAATACTGTCCATCTGGGGAGGGGTGGCAATTTAATTCCACTCTATTGCAAGAATGACACTGCTGACCAAAGCTAAGCACTTTTCTTCTGGGTTCTATGATTACCACCACAATTACTTAATAGTGGACTATGAAGGCTAGGTGGGGCACATGTTTTGACTTTGCTTAACTCACCCTTATGCTTCACTGAGCATGCTCTGGAATTTGCTGGAAAAACTTGTGGCTTCCCAGGGACTGCTACAGGACCTGCAGTAGCTGCCATGTGCTTGGGGCAAGTTTCTTTTAACCATGTGCTGCATACTATCAACATGAGCTTTTGTCACTGTGCCTTCCACAGCTATTCTCATTTGTGTAAGCATACCTGTGTGCTTTTCTGTAAGCTCATATATCCTGACAAATCTCAATGGCCTTATTTAACATTACATCACTGTCTCAAAGCAAAATCTCTCACAGTGTCATTATTAATACCCCACAAGCCTCCGCCTTTTATCAACTCATTCTCAAATCACCAAACCTGCATCTGCTTTTAGCCTTTATTTCCCAAGTCAGTTATATATACATCTGCAAAAGCTCTTCCACCCAAGCCTTTGATCCCTTTGTGTAAAATAGTGCTCTTCCATTATAATATTGATTTGTGCGTTGCATTCTTTTTTAAATTTGCGATTTACGCATTCAGGATCTTGCCTTGTTTCAGTTGGTACCATAATACAGGTTGCCAGTATTCCCCTCAGCTGCAAACACAGTAGGTGCATACACAAATGAACTTTCCTTTCAATGACCTCTGAACCTGCTAGCAATTACAGAATAAATGCCTTTACATGCGAAGTCTGTCAGAAAAAGCAGCCTGTATGAAAAATATTGTATCTTCGTGGCTCAAAACACACTCCACCTTTTCTGCAATGTTATCAAATGGCTGGCAAGGTTCCAGGTCTGCAAAATCCTTTCCAGCCATGCCCACAGATTATAGTAAAACGTGAATGGCAAAATTGGCACCTTGTAATTATGTGTAGTATGCAATAACCCCAGGCAATAATATTCAAATGCACACTAAGCTTTTTTGAAATACTGTACGTAACATGTCTTTAAATAATAATATTCAAATCATTCTTTGAAACAACTTTACTTTTGCAAAATAACTTGCACTGTAATAGAGCACACACACAAATCCTTTGTAATACCACCAGATATTTTGAATAGCTTTTGTTAATATGACAAAGTAGTAATATAGTGAAAAAATACAGTCGTTTTCCTTTTTTGTACATTTTATGCGTAATCTCGGATATTGTTTCAAACATATTTTGTAATTATTTTGAATATTTTTATCAATATGTCTCAGTTCCGGATATTATGTTCAACAAGAAATCTGCTTTTGACCATTCTATGGCGTGCTTTTGTTTTATATTTACAGCAAAAGAAATCATTTAAACAAAGTTTTAGTACCTGTGTAATTCATTTCTGACCTATTTCTAGTAGTCATCTGAGCAGTAGGGATGATCCACCTTGTATAATTCTCAAATCCTTAACCTAGTTGCCTCAAGGTCGTAAGCTCTGAATCCTATTCTGACACCATGTTGCTTCTTCATCATGTGCATTAAGATGATGTTGAGGTTTGGGTGTTTAAGTAGTTTATTGTACACAAATACATCAGGATGCATGGCAGGAAACATTAAACTTAAAACTATCGAACTGGACTAACTACACACTTGCATACTCACACACTGGCTGCTCACTCAGAATGGCACTCTTGCTTGCATTACATGTTCAGTACATATATGCACAAAGCTGACTCACTGAAAAGTTTCTTAAAGGTATATCACTACACACATGGCAAACACACACACACACACACATCTATACTTTTCTTTCCCAGACCTCCCACTGAAAAAGGTGCACTGTACCCAGCTGGACTTTCCCCGGTAAACAAAAACAAACAGTATGTATGCAGTGGATTGTTATCCAAAGCATGGCAAAAACAATACAAAAAGACAACCTTTACAAATGCCCATATGGCAGACTATTATAGAGCATGAAATAATTTTAAAAAGATAAATGTGCTTGTTAAGTGAAATGCAACACAATGTGATCATCACAACAGAAAAGCTTGCCACAAATGACAGCTAGTCCTTCCAATACCTTCCTGAAAGAAGGATGCACTCCCTGGTGATGTGACTCCACATAATACACAGTATAGCAGTGCACCCACAGGCACCGGAAAGTGAAAAGTATTATTTTGCTAGTTTACACAGAAATTTTAGTAAAGCAACATGTTCTCAAAAGATGCACAGAAACTGGGTTTGGCATTTTGTCAAGTCTTTTGGAAGAAGTCACATGAAGCATAATGAACAAGGTAGTTCTGCGCCCATGCAGAATGAAATTCTAAACAGTGAAGTTTTTTGGGAGTCTCAAAAATACCCGTAATGAAGTACCCAATTTCACTTGCTTTGAAGAATTCCTGACGGAAGACTGTATTAAAAGAGGAAGATGTAAGGAAAAGAGACTAGAAGCCAAGTGATGCAGTGAAAATTATTCATTGTAAAACTACTTTTATGCGTTATTAGACAAGGATAGCTTGTTACTGGATTGTTGATGCTTTTAGACTGTATAAAGGCTAAGCATAGTAGTGCCGTGCTTTTGAATAGTCACAATTAACAAAATGCAAGCTGGCAAAATGCCGAAAGCAGTTATGTTAGGAACAAGAGTTAGTAGCATCCAAAAAAACAGGTTAATAGGCTCCATAAAAGTAAAAACTTGGGGAATCCAAAGGTATGCAAGTCTACTATTAAAAAAACAAAGAGAAGCTTTATTTGGCAAATTATGAGAAAATCACAATGCTTTTGGAACAGACGATAGCGGACTGTTGCTGTTAAAATGCATCACATGCAATGCTACCAAGTTCTGTAGAAACACACATAGAAAAAACAAAAAAAACAGCAAAGAAGAGCAAAGTTATTCAGTACTTGCATCTGTCAAAACAAGTTGTAAACACTGGGGGTATACTCTGGGATGTGTCCTTTGTTGGTTGGTCTCATCCAGCTTAACAGGATTAACCTTTGTAGCCAGTAGAGCATAAACACCCATGTAACTACTCTGCAGTACGGCAGGCTGTACTTGTTAATCTGTTAAACAATCATGTAACTTGTCATTTCACCATGGCTTATGTCTTGAGGTGCTAATGCTCTAAATCCTACATAAAGCAAACAAAGTTAGTTGAAAAATTGAATTTTAAAATATCTCAGGAATGTGGAAATACCAAATGGTTACACTTCCATAAAGCCGATTTCTATGAAGCTCAATGTGGGAGTTGAGAGTGTGTGTGTGTGTGTGTGTGTGTGGGGCACTTAAAATATCTTTTAATGCATAACAAAATTCACATTCTGAAGTGTTGCTGAAATGCAACTTACACTCTCTTTAAAAAGAGAAAGATGATTCATTTTAAATGCAATGAACAATGATGTTCAACAAAAATCAAGTTGCAACATTTCCACTCATTTAAGAATGCAAAGTTTACGAGCATAAAGTATTTATCCATTAACTTCTCTGAGTGAGAATTTTTAGAATATTTCAATATTTTTATTTATATTTATACACCATGCCATTAATTCATGACATCTTTTAGTCTACTAGGAAAGTACAGTTGAAGCCAGGCAAAATCTACCATAACACTAGCTGTCTTACTCACTGTTGCAGTATCTTCATCATCTAGGATCTCCTGCCAAGGCTAGCCTAATGTTCAGCCACGTAATCCGAAAGCCTTTACATCTCCCAGTATCATATGTCAGCTGTAGGCTTATCCAGGTGTAGGGCATAACGCGTAAGTGTAATTTACTCACAAAATGAAAGTGCCCCAGCATAGACAAGAGCAATCCCAAGAGAAGGGAGAAATATGCACATAGTAGGAAAAAAGTACAGTTGTGTACCTACCATAAATGTAGATATTCGGAAAGTGTATTCACTGTTAGTAGTCATTACCTGGGTTATCCTGCTGGCAGAAGCTACCCAGTCGTGGCCAGAATTCTGGAAAGTCTAGGTCCCGGCATTGGTTGTTGTTGCCTCCTCCCTGATGTCATTGGCACCAGGGATAAAAGATGCAGCCGACGCCATTTTCTTTCCAGTTTTTCTTTTGCCCCAGATGTCATGTGCCCCAAATAGGTGGCTGAAAAAATATATCAATAAGAAATGCATGCACAAAAATAACATTTCCTTCATCTTACAAGCAAATACACCAAAAAGGTTGTATAGGATAGAGAAGTGCAGATATGTCCTGTTAGCAAAGAGACGGGGGGTGGTGGTGGTATCTGACTGCAACAGTGAATACACCTAACATCTACATTTATGGTGGGTGCTAAACAACCGTGTCACTCATGTTCATCGTGGTTTCACTGTTGCAGCCATTACTCTTGGGTTGAATCCCAAAGCTGAGGATGGGTGGTGGCTGGGCTGAACAGGATTAGAGAGGCTTGGTGAGGCCCCGCAGAACTCGCAGTGGCGGCCTGCCTCTGACTTAGAGTAGAGGAGGCAAGTAGTAAAGTGCTTTTGTGTTGTGTGTGCACTGAACTCCAAGTTGCGCAAGCCTCTAAGATTTCTTTATATGGCACTTCTGGAGGAAGGCTGCTGAAGTGGCTGCCAGCGGCTCTGGTTTCCAGGAATGAGGCCTAATGCTCCTTAGGCACTGATTTGCCATGTTGAGAATAGCAGAAACTTGATGCAATGGCCTATCCATTTAGGAAATAGTTCTGTTTTGAGATCGCTTTCCCGGATCCTGCAGCATATGACACTAAGAGTTGCTCAGTCTTTTCTGAAAGCTTTAGTTCTGTCCAAGTAGAAGCGTGAATTGCCTGTGTATGTCTGGAAGAATGCAGGATTTTCTCTACCCTTGTTCTTGTGGATTTGGGGTAAAAGGTAGTAAGCAAGTGAATGGTTTGATTGAGGGCCACCGACTGGACATCACCTTAGGGCATAAATGTAGGGTTTGTCCTCAGAGAAACCCTGTCTGGATGAAAAATTACAGAAAGGTTCCACAGCTGCTGAGTGCAAGCCAAACTCCGAGACTCGGGCTTTGCAGAGGTTAGTGATTAGGAGCAGAGCTGTTGTTCAGATAAGAATTTAATATCCGCCTGTTGATGCTGGCTCAAAAGGAGGCAGTGTGAGTTTCTTTTCCAAAACATAATTGAGGTCCCGGTGTCGGAATTGGTGTTTCCTTGGAGGCCGCAACAGTTTTTGGCCCTCTGAGGTACTGCTGCTGGGCTCTTTATTAAAGGATGAGAAAAGATAGGTGGTTCCACGTTGTAATGTGTAGAAATGGCAGAGTGCATGAATCTTAATTGATGAGAAAGAAAGGCCTTGTCTCAGCATCTCAGTTAGGTATTGAAAATCTGAAGGGAATATTTGTGCAAGAAGTGTCATCACCTTGTTCTTGGTTCCAAGCACATTGGTGAATCTCTTCCCATTTTTCTGCACATAAGATTTTTCTGGTACCAGCCTCCTGGCCTCCAAGATAACATCAATAACAGCTTTTGAAAGAGGAGTTTCTGAATGGCTACATTATCCGCCATGCTGCCAGATTTAAGGTCCTGAGTTGGCTGTGCAGGATCTGATTGTTTTGCTGGTCAGCAAGTGCGACAGTTTGAGGCAATATCCATGTTGGACCTGAGACAAGCTCTCTAGGATTGTTACAAGTGCTGGGTATGGCCAGTCCTGGTGCAATCAGGAATCCAATTTTGGCTTCTTGTCTGGACCTTTTAGGAGTACTCGGGAAGGAGAGGTAGTGGGGAAAAGCATATACTGTTAGATTTTTCCAGCTGAATGATAGGGGGTGTCCACTTTCCATGCTTGCTTGTGGTAAATCCTTGTGCAAAATCTCTGCAATTATACAGTTGTGAGGGGGAGGCAACAGATTCAGCGTCTCGGGCATCCCCATTTCTTTATTATCATCCTGAAGACTTTGTGGATCCAGTCTCCATTCGTAGATCCATGTGGTGTGTTGCTAGTTCATCTGCCAGAGTATTTGTTTCTTCCTGGCAGGAACCTGTGCTTGCAGGTGGAAACTTGAAAAGCCAATGCAGCAGTCCCATAAGGTCATTGCTTGTCTGCAGAGGGGGTAGGAATGAGTACCTCCCCTCAGCTTAAGCTTATATACCATATGAATGTAGTGTTGTCGATCGCTTTATCAGTAATTGTCCTGGATGAAGCAGGTCGCTGAAAGCTGTCAGAGCATTTTGAACAGCTAGCATCTCTTTTGAGTGATGAAGATGCATCTGGTTTGCAGGCTGCGTGCTCCTGAATACATTTTCCTGCCATATGGGCCCCCTTAGGATAATCTGGATGCATCCGTTGTCAGTGTCTGTCTGGCTGTGGGTAAACTGAATGGCAGACCGCTGTTGTCGGTGGGACAAGCTTCTGCCCACCATCAAGCTCCTGTTGTAGGTAGGAATGATGGTACAGTGATTGCCTTCAAGGCTGTGTAATGCTGAGTCCAAACACTTTTCAGATACCATTGTAGTTTCCTCATATGCAGTCTGGCATATGGAATTAGTAGAACGCAGGATGCCATGAAACCCAAGGCCTGCAGGATTTTCCTTGCAGATAAGTGGGTTTTTGTTGCCAATTTCTTGAAGTAGTCAGGCTTGTTTTTGCTTGTCTGGCGTGAGATAAGCCTTTATCTGGGCTGAGTTGTATTTAAGCTTGCACCCAGGAATATTATCTCTTGAGAGTGGGCACTAGTTTTGATTTCTTTTAAGTTTATCTGCTTGTGCCTAGGGCAATTAGTAATCTTTTTGCAAACGCCAAATGCTTCAGAAGAGTGTCTTTGTTCTCTGCTTGAATTAGGCAGTCGTCCAAGTAGGAATATATTTGAATTCCTTTTTGTCTGCAAAATGCAATTACTGGTGCCAGGCATTTTGTAAAGACCCTGGGCACAGTGGATAAGCCAAAGGGCAGTGCAGAGAATTGGTAATGCATTGAGCCAGCTATGAATCTGAGGTATCTTCTGCAAGATTGTCTGATGGGACATGCAGGTCCAAAGTTACGGAGCTAAGCCCTCTTGCCCAGCATGGGCAGTAGCTGCTGAAGAGTCAACATCTTGAATTTTGAACTTCTATAAATGTATTTAGTATAGACAGGTCCAGAATTGGTCTCCAGGTTTTGGTCCTTCCTGGGTACTAGGAAAAGTCTGGAGTAAAATCCTTGCCCTGCTCTTGTTGTGGTATTTCAGTTGAATGGCCCTCATGTCCATGAGGGCTGTAATTTGTTTTTGTGCTCTCTGCCCATTGATTGTGTGGCAGGTCTGGCATGCCCTTTGATCTTGTGTAGAGTGTGAAAATGGAACCTGTAGCCTTGGGACACTATGTTCAGAACCCATTTGTCTTGCAACAATTAGCCAATTTGATGAAAAAGTGCTAGTTTTCCTATAGGGGGCTGTCAAAGGGAAACTGCTTGGAACTAGTAGAGGAAAGTCATTGGGACTGTTTCCTGTAAGGTCTGTGATTTGTCTTCTCTGCTTTTGGAGGTAGGGAGCACCCCATTGTTTTATATATATATATATATATATATATATATATATATATATATATATATGCTCTTCCTCACACATATACATACATATATATATATATATATATATATATATACACACATACATATATATAGGGACAACAACGAACACTTCAGAAATACTGGAATTCCAGTCTATAGGTAACAGTCATAATGAACTAGTGTTGGGATCCAACAAGCCAACATCTTTGGTTCATAACATATCGAAGTATGAGTTATCTTGCTCTGAAATGGGTGTGTTTTAAATAAGGGTTGTCCTTCA